>NC_140210.1:9643015-9815515 GCF_951802725.1 Rutilus rutilus | reverse complement strand
TGATCCGTTGTAGAGTAATTATGCTCGAACGAGAGCTGTTCGGACCAATCAAATTGTCAGGGCGGGCTTTATATGATGATGGACAGATGATCAACAGTAACATAATCCTCCACGTCACCAACGAGCGCTAGGGTTGAATTCGTTTAAAACAAAGATGACTGCCGCTGGAGAATTGAGATTTCAAAAGTTCACACTTACAAAGAAGTCAGATAGAATAAATGCATATTTGGCGTACTGTCCGAGGAGAGGCTCCGGGCTTGGTATTCGGCCCGAACCCAAAGTACTCCCCCCGTATTCCTGGCTGTGGAAGAACAAGCCAAGAGTGAGTGGAGGGATGCTGAAAACTGTCAAGGAATGTTAGGTGAGTTGACAGAGTGAATAAATATATGCTTCCTCTCATGCTGATAGGGTAGACATGGTAATTGCTTGATGACAAGTTGATTGATTATTTGAACGTGCTCCTCCCGAACTTTGTTTATGAAACGTGTAGATTCCGCCATCGCGTCTGTTATAGAAGATATCGACAGCGCATTAATTTTAAAAGAGGAACAGAGAACCGCAATCAAGGCATTTGTCGATCGGAAAGATGAATGAAGAACATATGTCACTTACTCCGTTGCTCTGATTGGTTGTAGGTCTATCCAATCAAGTGCAGAGGCATTTTCTTTCCTGGTTCGGTTGAAACACGCCCCATAATCAGCAGTATCAGACTCACATTCTGACTAGAATCTGAGTATGACGACGTCAGGCTAGTAAATCAAGCATCGCGTTAGTTCAGGCAGGCCACATCAGCCAAGTTCGCATCAGCTGATAGCCAGCTGTTCATGACGTGTTCCAATCCAGTGTCGACATCTATCACAGCGGCACAAATTTAAACTCCCATTCCTTCAGCATTTCCTCCATAGCATCTCTGCTCACATTAAACTTCCTCCTCCAACCCCAATTCCACCCAACCGAACCTTTAATCATTCTGTCTTTTGTTTTTCCTGTACAGTCATACATTGCAAGCTTTTATCATGTATTTGTATTTTCACAACTCATGTAATTGAGAATTGTAATATGTATGCATTTACTGGTTCTGTTCTGTACCCCAGGGGGGTTTGACTTGCTGCTCTCCCCGCTCTGTCCAGGCATAGCAGCATGGACAGGCGTAGGAGTTTTGCCCAGAACAGAACCATACCGCCAACACTAACTGTATGCTATAATTGTAATAAATTTATATACTTGGTAAAGTGGTCCTGACTGAAATGAGATTAAGCATCGAAGAACACACATCTGCACATTGTTCAGGTTGTCATGCATTTAGATGCCTTAAATCATGATGCCAACATCTTTGTAAGGATCTGTAGCCTCTGCTCCTTCATGTCTGACCACATAGATTCCTAGGGTGGTCTTGTGTATCGAGGTTAGGGCTTCATCATGTTCAACATCCTAAAAAAAGTCAAATACAAAAAAAATAACAACAGATCAGGGGTGAAAGGGGGAGTTGGTTTTAGAGAAACATACAATAATTTAAAAAAAATGGAATAATTTACCATGCACTCCTTCACAAGGTTTGAGGGGCCCTCGTCCAGGTGAACGGCAAGTGCTTTCAGGATGCATTCACCTTTTCCCAGTGGTGTCATTCTGAACATGTCAATGAGACAAATAAACAGTGTTCAGAAGAATTAACACAAATGATCCCAAAGTTATTTCTACAAGAGCCAAAAAAAAAAAAAAAAAGATCTGCAACTGCATCTGTGAGGCCCTCAAAATTCAGAGAACCAGTACAAGAAAACTAATAAGTGGTTCTAAACCAAAAGCTTTGCTGCTGAACAGCTTTTAAATAATCTTGGATATCAGAGCTGTGCCAATCGTAGGTGAATAAATCACAAATCTGATGCTGCTGAGAAATAGGGTAAAGCGACGAACAAGCTCTGAAATTAAAACAGATTTAATCATGTATATAATAACATTCCAGAGCTTATATACCAAGCTTCAAGGGATACTTCACCTAAAAATTCAGTATTTTTTTACTGATATTTATGTCATTCAAACTCCCAAAGTCTTTTTTTCTTCCTAGGAAACTGAATTTTGACCTGTTTTTCCTGCTCATTTTTGTGATTACAATGACAGTCAATGGTGAGTTCTTCTTCCGAAGGTTTAATAGCATCAAACAATTCCATGTGACTTTTGAAGCTTCAGAACAGGAACTCACCATTGACTTTTATTGAATGGACAGAAATGAGCAGGACAAACTGGCCATAATTCACCTTTTTAGTTAGAAAAACGAAAAACAAAAGGGATTCGGTGACATGAGGCTGAGTAAATAATGACTGAATTTTCATCTTTGGGTATACTATTGAAATTGATAGTGAATTATTGTCAGATTTAAAATGATGATGAATTTAGCAGAACATACCAGATCCATAACTGATAGGATGCTTATGATCTTCTGTGCCGCTGTTTTGAAATTTTTGTGGAGCTGGGTTCAGAAATGATCAGAAATGATAAAAAAGGACAAATCAGGTTGGTTGCTGATAAATTTGTGAGTCTTAACAATATTATCATACACCAGCACTTACAGTATTTCTTTAACAGTATTTACCTGAATTACATCTAAAGGACTTCAATTTATAATTTGGAATTGCATATAATAACCATTCAAGTAATTCATCACAGCTGACATTACATTATAAAGACTTACCTCTAAAGAGTGCTGGCTATCTGTTATTAAATTCAGCGATGAAACGCAAATCTTCGATCATCTCATGCCTCCTGTGTGTAAATGTTCTGTCCATGAGCACCTTGATAACCTGCATAAGTATCGAGCATAAGTGGGACCACAGCGAATTCCATGTTTTAAAACTGTGTCTGTGTCCATGTACCAACCTGAAGTGTTTTAAAAGCTTAGATCTGGATGTGTGAGAAGAGCCACAATCTCTGCACGTCACATGTAGGACTCCAAAACTCTGAGGAAACAAAAAATGAAGATGTGAGTCATCAAGGAATATTAATAATAATACAAAACAATTCTAGGTTGCCAACAAACTGTAGTAAAATTATTTTGGATAACCTAACAAGCTTGATGCTAGATGCTACATCTTATTCAAATCAGTGGCAAACGTGCTTATTGCCATAGGCCTATGTGTTATTCTATACTTCAAAAGTTTCAGAGTTATCATTTGACATTAAATAAAAATGCTCAACATTAAGGCAGTTATTAAAATTGGTACTAAAACTTGATAAAACTGCTTTATTGGGGCACAACATGGAGAAAGTCTTCCTAACTAGCAATTTAATAAAAATAAAGTAATTTGCCATTTTTTTTGTATGGGTGAATTTAAATATTATCAAAGTTAAGCGTGTTTAAAAGATCACATAAGAGCTAAAAAAAAAACTAACAAGGTCAGAAGAACCACTTGAGGAATACTGCAACTTCAATAAAATACCAACAAAATACCTTGGATATTTTCAAGTGGTTGTTTCAACTTCGGGACATTATAATGTTAGAAATATCCACAGCTCGGGTGATCTTGGCTCAAATCTCAACACTAAAAATATGGACAACAGCTGCTGATAAGGTCTCCGAGTATATTGCGCAAAGCAATATTTATCCCATTTCGTTATTTTATTATTATTATTATTTTTAATTTTTTTTTTATATAAATGTTTTTATCATTCCTGTGACTGTCTTTCTGTAGACTTATCTGTCCATTTTGTACCCCATTATAAAGTGACCGCGGGGTGGGGTGGGAGGGATTGGTAGATGGGTTGTTGTTTTGTTGTGTTTCTGTTTGGCATGTTTATTGTCAAAAACTGAAAATCTAAAAAAAAAAAAAAAAAAACAAAAAAAAAACACAACAAAAACAGCGATTGACTATCCTAAAACTGACAGCCTCAATATTGAAGGATAGGAAGTCAAATACCTCACCTGTTTGTCCAGATAAATACAAAATGTTGATTGTTGCATCCTCCGATTTAGCATGATTTGATTCCCACAAAATGGAGAACGAGCGCTATAAGATGATGAGTGACGAGTTGAAGATGCTTTGAAATTCATGCGCAAATATAACCTGTTGAAGTGCGGTACTGCAGAGGTAACACAACTGCATTTCGTTCATTTAACTTAAGTGAGTTTTTACTTCTTCTAATTCTGTCAACACAGCTGTTTTAGTTTTAATTCACAAACATAAAAGCATTATTTAATTTGAACATAGTTACATTCTTTAGATCAACAATCTTTAGAATCTTTTTTTTTTATTTTTTTTTTTTCAGTGCTGCACGAGCTCGCGGCGGGACACTATTAGCATGTTAGCCAGGGTTCAAAGCGCCAAATGCAAGTAAAAATCTGCGAAAATCTGTTGAAATGGTGTTACTCGCCAGTTGGCTGTTTGGGCGTGGTCAGGTTTTCCTTCTTTTTTTTTGTCTTTAGCTGATCACATTCCTGCTTATTCTATTCCAGAATCAATAACACATTGTTTTGATCCAATTATTAATCTAGAATAACTTGTATGTACTAGTATGTCAAAGCTTTGCACATTTAAAAAAATTTTTGATTTTTTTTTAATGAAAACTTTCTCCTTTTTGCCAAATTAGATTGGTCAGTTGACAGCAAAATTCATGTCATGTAACAGGTTTACTATTGGGTTGAAGTATGGGGTTTGTTTGAGTTATTCTGATACCAACCATCCATATTGACTTTGATAGCAAGAGGTTTTCTTTAAAGGTCTGCTTTAAAGAAGGTGGTGTGACCTTGATGCTTGGTTTTATTTGGTGTATGTGAAATGTCTTCAATCTTAAGGAACTTAAGTTCTTTGAAAAACTTCTCGGTCATCATTGTTTGAGCTATTTTAGATGTGAAACCTTACAAAGTCGTTAAGATTATTATTTTTTTTTTTCATTTATTTATAAACATTAACAGAAAGTTTCATACAATTTAAGTTATAGCCTTTCCCCCCTTTATAACCCTTTCCGCCAAAATAATTAACCATACATTACATAAAGGTTAAGACAATAATAATAATACTAATAATAACAATAAAAAAAAATAATAATAAAAATGTTATATAGGCCTTATACACAAATACATAGCCAATAATACAATTTCCTGACATATTCGTGGTCCGTACACAATTATAAAACAAAACTCCAATTGATGATAATATTTAACATTGATCAATAAGTGGGAGAGTCTTCATCTTCTCAAAATATCTTATACAAATTTTTTACTTTATTTGTCAGTGATACTCTGTGTTCTGGTACTCCAAAAATAGCAACTTCAACACTGGGTTTTATATCCAAACTAAAGGCCTCATTTAATGTTTTAAATATGAATGTCCAATAGTCACTCAACTTTTCACAAGCCCAAAACATATGAAAAAAGTCTACCTTGTCACCTTTACATCGATCACACAAATCATCAACATTTGGGTATATTTTTGAAAGTCAACATTTTGTGTAGTAGGCATGATGGAGGACTTTAAGTTGTGTAAGGCTGAGGCGTGCACAAGAGGTTGATCCATTTACTCTATTAAGAGCCTCATCCCAAATTTCGTCAGGTATTTCACTTCCTATGTCCTTTACCCACTCACCTCTTATTCTGTCAATTAAAACACAAAGTCGTTAAGATTTATTGTGCAGTTGAAAAAGAGATACATTTAACACATGTACTGTACCTTGTTATCCCATGAAGTGTGATGTCGCAATAATTGAATTACACATTTAAAGTGTTAAAACAGATGTTGAATAATTATCTGAAAAATAATTGTCATCTTTATTTTTTTATGTAGTTCTGAAGATAATAATGTGGAAGATATGCATTTAAATATCAGTTTATTAAAAGGGTCCTGATCACCCTGTCAGGGTTTATTTTAAGAAATTGGACTGACTGTTGTAAATAAATGTGAAGTTGTAAGTAAGAAAATTATTTTGGAGTTTTACAAGAAAACAATAGTACATTTTACAATAAAATATGGTCACACTTTAGTTTAGTGTCCAGTTCTCACTATTAACTAACTATGATATGACATTTGCCTTAATAGTTAGTAAGGTAGTTGTTAAGTGGATTGTTGGTGGATTAAGGGATGTAGAATATGATAATGCATTAATATGTGCTTTATACGCACTAATAAACAGCCAATATCCTATGCTAATAAGCAACTAGTTAATAGTGAGAATTGGACCCTAAAGTGGTAGCAAAAATATTTTTTCAGGTTTTCTATTTTCACGTCTAATTCAATGTGTAACTTGTTCCCTTGTAATTGTTTGTGAAATATACTAGTGATTTCTGAGTTACTACATCAGAATTTCTGTGTAGATTATTATCTCTTTTTATGCTTTATTTAGACTTTTTACATCAGGAATCATGATTCATTACATCATTAAAAAATGTTTCTAAAGTTCTGTCCAGTCTGCACTCCTAGTGATGGGTACTTTTTTTGTGGTATAGTTGCTAAAAAAATATGATTTCTTTGTGGAACATGTCTGCCTAGACTTTTCACACTTTCCCTCCCACGCATGCAGCACTCAAGATACACACTTACAGGTCAGGATGTCTAGCTATATGCATAAATGACCACAAAGAGCCAGTTATCTTTGGAAGGCTCTTTGCACTTTTGGTTTTGTACTTAGATCACTGTCAATATGAGCCTTGATTTTTATATTCTTATACTTTATGTCAAATCCATAATCCTTTATTCATTTGTTGAAAGGGATAATACATTGGCAGTGGCTCTAGATTTAGAACGCTGCCCATTTTCGCTGACTTTTCCATTAGAGCTGGGAAAAAAAATCAGTTTACACAGGAAACGTTACTGAAATGGTTTTGTACACAGGACCTCAGCAAGTATTCAGAGCTTTCAGAGGCTTTTGAATTAATCAACAATATTTGAGCATTTGACTTTATGGAATTTCAATGTGCGGTTTAATTTATTGCACTGAACTTGGATCTTATACTAAATTATATGTCATTGCTGTCTGAAACTAAGTGATGTTGAGTTGAAAGTGGTCAAATATCAACATTTCAAATCCTCAGCTCTCTGGAACACTTGGACTGCACCTAGTGTCCATTTTGAAAACTTAATTTGAATATTTAAACAGAAACATGGTCTCTAAAGGCTTGAGTTTCATTCTTCCAAATAGATTTGATATGTTCACTTGGATACAAACTTGAATTTGGATTGGTTTTCCAAAATGTCTTGCGAACCTTTAATGATAAAACTTAATGGTCAATCAAACATGTCCGCTCCTAAACCTTTAGTGTGAAAGCAACAGATCTCCTGTGATTATGAGAGAAATAGGAAGCTATCCTAGGATCTCTCTAGATGGTCACACAGGATTTTTCTTTAGTTGCATTTTGCTGTTAATGCAGCTCTTTGACCTTCACAGTAGCAAGTTCACACTTATGTGTTGATGAGATGCATTTAAAGTCATGCATTTAAGAGTCATTCTATTTGTGGAGAGCTGTACGATATTAAAGCAGTCAATAATGCAGTTTTCTGCTTTTCTTGTAAATATTGTTGTCAGATTAATAATATGAACAACATGATTGACAGTGACAGGTCTATTAGGCTGCATTCACACGGCATTTGCATTCATGGTGACTTTTAACAGTAACAGCCTGCCATTCAGACAGCAGCAGGTAATGAATTGATTTGGTACTCAGTATTACTGATATTTGTTTGTTCATTCATTTATTCATTCATGCAAGGGACGTTAATGATGATGATCCCATTATTGACAGTAAGGAAAGGAAAAGTTGGATGGGGACAAGGGATAAAAAATGGAATGTAGAATTCAGAAACCTTTTTATTAGCGACACCGGTGGCCGTTAAGCGAACTGCAGCCAGCAACTTACTGCTCTAACCCAATCTACTCAAGGAGAAGTTATTGTTTTTTGTCCTTTGCTGAGAAGTTAAGAGAATTTGGAAATACCTTTGTAGCGACTATCTATAGACTATCAACAATAGATCTGGATGTGTGAGACTATAGTTTGAATGAATCCCTTTTCTTTACATGACACTACAGCATTATCCTGAACATTGTATAAGCATTCATTTCATGTGTCTTATAAGGGAAGAGAGGCTCTTGGGAGCGAGCGTAAACGTCACATCCTTTTGATTTCCCCTCCAAATACATGCAGAGTCCTTCACATAAAATTCAGTCTACAGGCTTTCATAGACAATCCAGGAAGTCAGGGAAGGTCTTGTTTTTTAAGTGTCGTTACAAGCTGTTCACACATTTAGCAATAAAAAAGCAATTAATACATGAAAATTCTCACATATAGCTCCTTTAAGAAAAGAAATCTGTATAAACACACATTAAATGCCATCAACTATTCATTACTGACTCACATAAGAAGGAATTATATGCCATCTGTTTTTTGACATCTTGGAATGGGGTAAATTTTACTGGATGCTGTGGCTGTAGAAGAGTAAAAGAATGAGTCCCACACAGATATACTGTACGCAATGCCACTGTCTGACCCTGCCTCCACTTTCCACATTTAATGAAACTATTACTGCACTCAGACGCTGACTTGTTTGTCTTTAGCAGACTCAAACCCTCCCTTTTCCAAAATTGGGAAGAAAAAAAAAGAACATTACTCTATTCATGGTTCACAATCCAGAAATCCAGGAAAATGAGGTTATGGAACTGGATATGTGCCACGTGCTCGGTGTAGATTTTCCCTCTAGAAAAAAGAAAGGAGGATAGAAGGGGTGGAAATAGATCTTAAGGAAAAGTTAAGGGTAAATATATAGCAGAAAGACCAGCTGTGTTATGTCAGTAGTTTAACGTCAGCCGGATTAGCAGTTTTATTTTCCTGCAAGCTGAAGTGGAATGTAAAAGACGGAGGGAAAGACACAGCTACTTGGAAAGGAGAAAGGGCAGCACAGTGTGACTGCTGTTAAAGATACTGGGAGAAACAGATAATTGGTGCGAGGTGTAAGCCTGTCAGGTCCTATACCTGTATTCACTGTGTTTATGTCTCTCTCGGTCTCGCTCTCCCTCCCCTCTGTCACGTTTTTTTTTTTTTTCACATTAGAAGTGCTCGCCAGAATCGGGGAAATTGCCTCTCACTGTAGTCATGATTTACCACAATCAGTGGATTCATTCGTGTGGTGTGTGTGTGTGTTAATCATTCATCTGATTGATTTATCTTAAAAAGGGAGTGAGGGAAAAGCTAAAGGAAAGGAAAAATATGGCAAAAGAGGAGTGTGGGGAAAGACAAATCCTGGATTAGATCCTCTTCTCAGTTATTCAACAACTCATTCCATGTGCTGCAACTAACTCCGGGTAGTATTTACCAAAATTAAAAACGGTCATTTACTCACCCTCATGTCAATCCAAACCCATTTGGCTTTATTTTTGTTGTGGGAAATTTTAAAGGAGAACTCCGGTCAATTTTAACATTGAGCTCATTTTTTTGTACATTTGGAGTGCTGTCAATACAGAGAACAACGACAAAAATCGGTGTTGCCTACACCGAGTTATTCTATTTTTAACATTTGCACCCTATTGACTTCAATGGGGCAAGTAGTAAGCCTGCTTTTTAGCCTCTTAACATCCTTTAAGTGTCATTACAAGTGCACAGAAAATGTGAGTGATTCCTTCCGAGTGAACACGGGTGGATCTGACTGCAGTAGATGTTAGAGATATTAATAAAAATGAAGTTAATTCAGCCAGCGCTCATACCTTTGTTTACATCCTGTTTTCGGTCGAAGGCCATAGTAATCGATTGTCGAGTTCACGCGCATAGGTTTAGTACCTATGATCACGCGCGTGAACTCGACAATCGACTACTGTGGACTTCGACCGAAAACAGGATGTAAACAAAGGTATGAGCGCTGGCTGAATTAACTTCATTTTTATTAATATCTCTAACATCTACTGCAGTCAGATCCACCCGTGTTCACTCGGAAGGAATCACTCACATTTTCTGTGCACTTGTAATGACACTTAAAGGATGTTAAGAGGCTAAAAAGCAGGCTTACTACTTGCCCCATTGAAGTCAATAGGGTGCAAATTTTAAAAATAGAATAACTCGGTGTAGGCAACACCGATTTTTGTAGTTGTTCTCTGTATTGACAGCACTCCAAATGTACAAAAAAATGAGCTCAATGTTAAAATTGACCGGAGTTCTCCTTTAAGTTTCAAAAAGGACACTAAGGCACCAGGAAATTATGATAAATGTGGTCCATATTACTTGGGGGCTATATTTCAAAGTCTTCTGAAATCATACGATAGATTTTTGTTGACAATTTAAGCTGACAATATAAGGTCCACTTATAATGTTAGCCAAGATTTCACCACAATTAGTCATCGTAATTTAGTTTTGTGATCATTAGTTGTGACATTTTCCACTTTCTGAACAGTTTTTCTACTCGTCTAACCTTCTGATATTATGTCTACATAGTGCTTTGAACTCTTTTATTTCAAACGAGCAAACAGAATATTGTTGTTCAATTGTCTCTCCCTTTTAAAATTCCTGTCTAAAAATATGTTTTAATTTGAGGTCAGTCTGTTGTCTGATTGAATGCACATTTTAATCAGGCAACAGACTGACCTAAAATTTTATAAAAACTGTAGCAACAATTATGTTTCATTGAAACACCAAGTGATAGTTTAAATGTAAAGTGTGCACCATAGTGTCAGCAAGACAACAGAAAACAAACAGTCATTTACAAAGTCTTCACTTGAACGCAGAAATATGTGTGCTCTATGCTTTAAAAGTACAAAGAGTGACAAAAAAAATTTGAAAAATGAATACAATTGAAACTTTTTTTCACTATCAAACTGAAGCTCTGAAAAACTGCACTTTTCAAAAAAAAAAGGTAAGAGCACAACACCTCCTGGTCTTCTGTGTCCATCAGAAATCGGTTATCTGGTTGAGCATGGGCCATTTCACCACCAAATTGTCTGTTAAAAACCTAGTATATACTGCCGCACCATATGCTACTCATTTCTATTGCAAAGTCTGTGAACCACTGTTAACTTATACGTTATCCAGGGAAAATTTACAGTGTTGATGAAAAACACATGGAGGTATGTTTATTTATACTTAGAAATTTGGCTTCATGTTTCTTGATTATGTGTCAAGAGAGATTTCCTGGAAAGTCACAATAGCTAGGCTTACTTGCACACAAATTATCTGTTAATGACCGGATTGATGGCTCAATCGGACTGAAAAGCCTTCACGTAAACAGCTGAGTCAGGCCGATTGAGCTCGATTTGAATAAAATTACGATCAGATTGAAAAGGGTGTAGAAGACCTGAAATAATCCGATCATTTAAACGCTTGAATCTGACTCTTTTCTCAATCGGCCATGGTGTTGACAGAAATTGTGTCTTTCAATCGTACGTGTGTTTATTATCTCACGTCTTATGAATGGGTCATTGAAAGAGAATAGAGCGTCTAAGGACTACTACTTTGTGTTTTTTGTCATTTTTCTGGAGCATAACAGATATGCATAACACTATTGTTGATTGGAAAGGAACTGCATGAAAATCCTGCAAGCGTTCTCATTTTGTCTTTGGAATGACATGGGGGTGAGTTAATGATGGCAGAACTGTCATTTTTGACAGTATTGTACACATTTGTGTCTTTATATATTGGCAATATGCTAATTGTTGAATATTACTGTTAAAGACTTGAGTTTAGAAGTTCTGTCTCGACTATAATTCATATATTGCTCTGTCATATAAGCAAATTTCATGACGGTTTATATTTACACAGCAGTTGCTAACCTTTGAATGCATACAGGGAATGACAGCACAATCACAAGCTCCACAGGTGTGTGTGTGTGTGTGTGTGAGAGAGAGTGTATCTTCGTACCCAAACGTCGTAAAACACCATCTAAACTAACAAAGTCGACAGCTTGCGTCCCAAGAGGGAATCATGTCGCATCTCACGGAAGAAAAACAAGTGGGAGCATGTTGTTCGATGTGGCTTTGTGATATTTCTTTGTCTTTGTGTGTGTGGTTTGTGTGTCACAGGCAGCTCATCCTAACAAAGCAGATGGAGAGAGGTTGGTATAATGGCTCCGGTGGGGTTTGTCCCCTGCTGATGACATTATCGCAGTGGCAGGTGTGATGACCTCATAGTGGGGGACCTGATCAGACTCAGACTCGAACCTTTACCATCTGTCCATCATTGAACTGAGACTTCCTGTGGACATGGGCTGCATCACAATTTGCATACTATTCGTACTGTGTAGTATGCAAGAATAGGATAAGAACATCCAAAATCATACTATGTTAAACTAGAATATCAAAGGTGCTCAAATGATATCCTATTTCTGATTAATTTTTTATATTGTTGATCCATTCATGTTAATATTGTAGTAACAGTACCCAAAGTTTTTGTCTGTAATTTCTACACTACTAGCGGAACCAAAAATATTGTTTCTACTCTGTGTTGTTTTTGTCTGTAATTTCTACACTACTAGCGGAACCAAAAATATTGTTTCTACTCTGTGTTGTTCATGCAGAAATTACACACTTTAAATGGTAATGAATTTAGTTAAATGCTTACACTCTGTAAATCTGCATTTTTTGATGCATTAGCTCAGGGCACATCTTTTTACCATTAGCATCATTTTGTAACTTCTTGTGTATATAGTTTCCATGCTGATGCTATACTATGCATACCATGTAATGTGCAAGATTGGAGTAGTGTGCATAAAAAATCTAAATGGATTAAAAATAGCATATCATTCGGGCATCTTTGGCATATTATTTTTTTATACATTTTTGAAATTGTGTATTGCATGCTAATATTGCAGTAATATTACCCAAAATCCCTTGCGCTACAGAGAATATTGAGTTTATTCCTGCGTACTTAAGAATATTTCTACTTCCATGCGAAAAATTGGAGCCGAGCAACAGTAAAAGTACCTGGATGACTTACTACTTCCAGCAAGATTCTGAAGTGTGCATCCGAATGACACTTTGCTATCCCATGAGGCCATGGGAGAGGTTTTGTGAATGGCAGTGAAGTGATGTGAAGTGGCGTAGGTTACATGATAATGACAAAATGGTTGATGTAGTACGTTTAAAGTTCATTCGTAATACACACATTCATACATTCATAACACTTGCAAAGTAGGTTTCAAAGCAAATGTAGTACCTAGGCTACTATATAGTACGCAATTTTGGATGCATCCTTATGACATTTTCTTTTTGTGTGAAAAGGAAGTTTTAAAAATATGAACCTAAATATGAAAATAACAGTTTAAATGGTAATGAATTTAGCTAAATGTTGACACATCATCTGTATAATATGCACTATCAAGATTAGTGCTGCTGAAATCATAATTTATTAAAAACAACATGTCATTTAGGAATTTTTGGCATGAATTTTTGGAATTATGAACAGTATCTGTCCATGCTAATATTGCGGATATAAAACGCACAACCCCTTGCACTATAGATGACTTTTATGATGTTAAGTGATTGATACATTTTATCGTAGTGTTACTTAGCCTGGGTTTCACCATGCTGCCTTGCGCGCAGCGCGATTTTATTCATGCTGCTAGGCAGCCTGGACACCATGGACCAGATTTTCCCCTCAAAAAGGGAACCAATCACAGAACGGGGAGGGAGCAGCAAGACGATGACGACGTCTATGCGACACACCGAAGCAGTTTGTTTATATCTATGGATCCAACATGGCATCAGTTATTTACCTTTCGATGCAGCCTTAGATAGTGTTCTAAGTAGTTTAGAACGTAAGTTTATTTAGATTTTTTTCATCCCAAGAAGGATGTTGTTGCCCTGCTACCAACAGGCTTTGGCAAAAGCCTCATATATCAACTAGACCAATTAGTGGCTAAGGCAAAAAAACATGTCTGTAGAGTGTTTATATGTACCTTCTACCCTCATGTTTGTCTTAGACAAACGGCAATATTCGCTGAACGCCATCGTGTACACATAAATCTTTGACCCATCGTCTTCTTCCTCGTCGAATTTCTGTCGCTCTACATACGTCATCTGGTATAATTGAAACGATTGGCTATGAGCTACGTACAGGCACATTTGATAGACATTCGTAGCGCCCAATAAACGGCTCTGGGCATTCGTAAACCACGCCTCAAATACGAGAAAATGAACGTGTGGTTCCCAGACCACGTCTCAATGAGACGAGGTCTGACGTTAGCCAGGCTAAGTGTTACTATCAATTTCACACAAAGACAAACAGCACAAAATAAGGTATACATTTTTTTGGTTTGTTAGCATGTCATGTACAGTTTATTAAAATCCATTTGAAACCTTTTTTTAGTGACCTTAAACTTTTTGGACTTCTTTTCTTCGCTTGCCGCTTCTCTCGTCTCTTGGGGCACACCTATTTTGTTATGTCGCTGAAATTCTAATTGCTAATCTAATGTGTACTGCGCTGGTTACAGAAACTCATTACAAATGGTTTTGATGGATAAGCTAAAAGGTATCTGAAAACTTTTTAAGGAGAAAGACAGAGGTCAAATTAAACAACTTGTCTCTGGGGTCATTTCAGTGTGTTCAGCTAATTTGTGTGTTTGTTTTGCGTAGGAAGGTGGAAGAGTGGGCAGATCAATAGATAGATACACAGAGAGAGAGAAACAAATAAGTATAGAGGCAGACTTCAGCTTTATGGGTTTTGACCAATTGGAATTCAGTGTGTCTGGGTCTGATATGTGGGTGCTCCATGAAGAACTCTTGAAGGAGGTTAACAGCACATTGACTTTGCATCCATAAAAGAGGCTGCTGCATGAAGTATTTGTGTGTTTCTTTGCTGAATAAAACCATTACAATGGTGTTTTGTTTCAGTGGCGCCTTCAGGAAATTTTTAATGGGGTTTGCTATAGGGACAGTAAAAAGCCCATGGTGGCACACTAAAACAAACTGGAAAGTGGTGACCTGCAATTGTTATTTAAGGACCTATTTGTGATCTAATCCATAAACATGACATTGACGTCAGGTGGATATACGTCCACGTTTTTATTTATTTACTTACTTATTCATCTGCGCATGTATCCTTCTTTAGTTTTGCCTACTGTGCTGAACCTTGCTACTTTGTGCAACTTTGTGGAACTCAGATGCTTAAATAAGTAAAGATGATGATGATATAGTAAGATTAAATAACACGATTTGCATGAAACCAGTTAGCTTAGTGCTTTATGTTCTCACAGAGCACATTGATTAGGTAATTTAAAAAATATATATATATATATATGCACTTGGTAAAAAAACAAAACAATCAGATTTCTTGTTTTGAGTTACAGAGAGTTTGGGTTATACTTTGGGTTAACCTGGGGAGACTACAGCTCCAAAATGTATTAGCGGTTGAGTATGCCGAACTCTTAAAGTATGTTATTTCGGGCACAGCTAGTTGGTCATTCACAGTTTTAGTGTCTGTATTTGAGTCATAACTGGTTGTTTTGCATCAGGTGAGTGATGAATTATTTAATGTAGGCCTACTCCCCAAAGTATTTTCTTGGACATGATTGACAGACAGATGCACTGAAAATATTTGATGCTCAACTAATTTAGTTTCATTGGCTCTGTCAAGCTAATTATTCATACTGCCTCCATTAAAAAAATAATACTGAGGCAGTACAGTGATGTTTCGTAGATAAAAATAACATACCATAGTATTACAAAAGTTAATGTCCTATAAAACACTATTTAGCATGTAATACTAGGAATGCAGTACTAGCATGGTACACTATGCCATTCAAAAAAACCAACTTTTATTCAGTAAGGAAACAATCAATTGATCAAAAGTAAATACATTTATGCTATGAAAGATTTCTATTAAAAAAACAAATTCTTGATTTGTTTTAACTTTTATTCATAAAAGAATCCTGAAAAAAATGTATCATGGTTTCCTCAAAAACATTAAGCAGCACAATTTTTTGCACCATTGATAATAATAAGAAATGTTTCTTAAAGCTGCAGTCCGCAGTTTTTCCTCTTTGCCGCCATCTCTGAATTATCAACTTTACGTGGGTTGTGCCTCGGCACGGCACAGCGCGGATAAATCCATGTTTTGAGGAGAATGTGCGGCTGTCAGTCACCGCACCGGAATGTGCCATTCGCAATCACAGATTCTACTTTTTGGAAGAATGACCAACATAAGAATTTTCCCCGGAAAATGTCATCTGAACAAGTAACAAGGGAAAAAAAGCATTGCAGTAAATCACGCTGATTAAATATAACGATCGCTTATCATATCATGTCAAACCGTGCAAATTATACTTTGTTCTCAAACTGTTAATGTTAACAACATCAGCATTGCGTGACTACATTTAATGCCCTTCAGATATTTATCCTTGTTTTTCGCATGGGCCCGGTTGCAGTCTCTTTTTTTCTGTAGCCACTCCGAAGTTTTGTGCATTTTACATCGGGTGAATCTCCTGTTGTCACTGATGATTGTCGTTTGAACCTTTCTGGATCCGCCATCAAATTGACAAGTTTAATTATATCAAGTGCTGTGGGACTAAGGCTATAAATCTCCACCTCCAACATCCTCACACTCATAGCCTACTAGCCGAGACACCTTCTTTACTGTATGTGTATAGATGTGACGTAATGACGCAAAGACATGCTCGAA
Source organism: Rutilus rutilus (assembly GCF_951802725.1). Classification (NCBI taxonomy): domain Eukaryota; kingdom Metazoa; phylum Chordata; class Actinopteri; order Cypriniformes; family Leuciscidae; genus Rutilus; species Rutilus rutilus. The sequence goes on along the minus strand of NC_140210.1, from coordinate 9,798,945 downwards.
TTTCTCGCGGAAATCCACCAGTACCACTGGAATAAAAAACATTATTACAAGCTTACCGTTTTGAATCGAGCTAAGGCAAACTGATAGTTTTGAACACCGGCTGGTTATGTACTTGCTCAAAAATGTATTTTGGAAAAATTTTAACCCAAAAAAGTTACGAACTGGAGCTTTAAAGAAACTAAACCAGCATATTCGAATTTCTGAAGGATCATGTGACACTGAACATTACTTTTATCATGTTTTAAATCATGTAAATGCAGTCTTGGTGAGCATAAGAGACTTCTTTCAAAAACAAACAAACAAACAGAAAAAAATCGTGTACCGGATCAAAAAAGTATTGTATTATCATAGTACTGTTTATCTAACAAAAAGTACTATGGTGTACTGTATTAGGCTGCTGTCACTTTTAAGATCTAATGTACGGATCCAATATAATGACACACATCCGTTTTCTTTCTCAGTTTTTTTTTTTGCTCACGTAAGCCATAAGTGACAGTGTTTACGAGGATATTTGCAGAGACGGGCATTTTGGGTAAATTTTGCTCGCGAATGCACATATCACAATATCCATGCTAAAAGATATATCGTGCAGCCCTACTATGGTGGTACTACTTTTATGATACTTTTATGCTGCTTCTGTATCTTTGAAGTTTGAAAAGTTTGAAAGCTTCAGGTCACGTTCATTGTAATGGAAAAGAGTTTTTCAAACTGTCTTCAGGTTTTCTCCTTTTGCTTTCCAAGAATCAGTGATAAGGGTTTTGAAATGTCATGTGAATATGTAAATGATGACAGAAGGTAACATTTTGGGTGAACTGTTCCTTTAAAAGGCTGATGAAGTGCTATGTACTGTAAGTGCTCTTAAATGTTGTATTATTGAGGATGAACATTATATACTGATGTGCATTACTAAGATGTTCTTTTCATAAACTATGGCAATGTTAATATGGCCAAGAGAATATTGTGTGTAGGTCAGATGTATTGACAAGGTTTCTTTCTTTCAGATTGAATGTGCAGTGTAGAATTGTTGTCTGTTCTCATGCCATAATGTATTGAGTGCATGTGTTTACGTATAATGGAGCGTTAATGTGTGAATGAATTTGTAAAGTGTCATATAACTTGGCGGGTATGTTTGTGAGTGAGCGATTTGGAAGTGTGACACGTTGAAGAGTGTGTGGGCGCGTGTTGTGCTGCCTTGCAAAGTGTGTAACTGTGGTGTCTCAGGGCAGGGGAATTATAACTGCAATTCGGATCGTCTGGAAGAGACATGAAATATTAATGGCGCTGATGATTGACCGTCCGACATGACAGATGGCCAGTGACATGGCGGGTGTGTGTGTGTGTGTGTGTGTGTGTGTGTGTGTGCGTGTGTGTTTGTTTGTGTGCAGGCAAAGGTGTAAGAGGAACGAGGCCTTCCTCTGGTATCCGAGTACCTTGCCATCCATTTCAGCTTCCTCATCTTATTTGTGTGTATAATGGGTTTCAAACTCATTTTAGGTCAAGGACCAAATTGAATTGTTATATCATGAGTGCATGCATATCACATGTTTTGCTTAGAATCAACTTTATGCTGATTAAACAAAAGCCAGCATATGCAATTTTACTGATTTCATTCACAAGAGACCTTTAATGCCATACATCTAAAATTAATCAAGGAATATTGATTAAACAGTATATTATTAAGGGAAAACTACTTCAGTAGCTTTAATTACCAAATTTGAGCACAAAGTTACCCCCCCCCCCCCCCCCAACAAAAAGAAGTATTGATGTATTATATCTAATAATCATTGTTTTGTTTTGTTCACTTGTGTACTTATATTATCCCAACAATGTTGAAATCCAGAGAAATTCGCAATTTTAGCCAGTGTAATGTCCCTCCTCATTGCAGTCTCCTGTCAATGGCGCCATGTCCGCGTTATCCTCGGTTTCTGCTTTTACTGCCGTAGAAACCATGGCAACACAGTGATTCTCATGAAAAAATGCAGAAGTTGTAGTTGTACAGTCTAGCACGCCACTCTGTTGTTGTTTTGCACAGTCGCCGTGGACCTCAATTATTCGTTTTTGTTTACAGCAGGTTCTGTCGCCAATGATAACTCCAAGAAACGTAAACATGTGGGTGAATCAAATGACCAAAAAAGAGTTTTGGACATGAGGAGAAATAAAATGAGGATCAATACAAGTTTGGTGAACAAGTCTATGGCAGTATAATTAAATACAGTATGTGTTATACAAAAATTGTTAGTTAGCCTTTTTGAAAATGTTGTGGGTACGTTCAAATTAACTTATGGAATGATGGTTTTGAACATGTAAAACTGCGCTTGCGTTACCCCACCATTTAAACAAATAAAGTGACATGTATGAGTATTATTTTAGCATTAAACATTAAGTTACTTGTGGCTAATTCGTTAGAATAAAATAAAATCATGTGCTCAGAGACGTAACGGTTGTAAAACTTTCATTATACCTCATCCATGAACATGATTTGTGAGACCCGTCGGATTGATTTCCATTGGTAGTGGAGGTGAAAACGACAGCTCCCATCATTCCACACTCCTCCACAGCGTCATCAAGCTTCGCTTTTGTTAATGTTTTGAATATGCAACTTTTAGTGGTGAAAATTACATACTGTGCCTTTAAATACTGTATGTATAGTCGCAATGTTGCTTAAGGAGATTTTGGATCATGCAGTAATAAATGGGCAAAACTGTTTTTAATCATGTTTTATTATTATTATTATTTACATTAAAAAACAACAACTTTAATATGGCCAGCACGATGTCACACCTGGCGCAAAAATCAAATACCACATAAAGATGACTCTTATGACCATCACGGCTGCATTTATCAAAAATACAGCAAAAACGAATGTTGTGAAATATTATTACAATTTAAAATAACTATTTTCTATTTTAATATATTTTAAAAGGTCATTTTTTTCTGTGATGCCAAAGCTGAATCTTCAGCATCATTACTCCAGTCTTCAGTGTCACATGATCCTTCAGAAATCATTCTAATATCAATGTTGAAAACCGTTGTGCTGCTTAATATTTTTTGTGGAAACCATTATCCTTTTTTCTGGATTCTTTGATGAAAAGAAAGTTAAAAAAAGAACAGCAATTTTCTGAGAAAAAAAAAATGTTTTGGTCATGTAAAATCTCAGTCTTATATAAGATTATACTATACAAGTTTAATGGATTACATTTATGATTCTTTAGTGCCTTTTTATCCTTTTTGGATTGTATTTAAAAGTGCAGCAGGAACACTCAGCTAAATATCTCCATTTGTGTTCTATAGGAAAGAACGTTATACAGGTTTGGAACCACATGAGGGTAAAAATGAAAAGTTTGGGTGAAATCTTCCTTTAATAAATGTTGACTTAACTGTGAGTTTGTTTCCTGCATGTTTAACTAGTTGGAAAGTGTATTTTGTCTGCACAGAACAAGATTTCATTATTATCTCTGTCAAAACGTTTTCAATTTTCCTGAAGAATATTAACTATAATCTACTTGTGGCCTTAATCAAATACTTGAATCAATAGAGAATCATAAGAATTATTAGCAGACATGAACTCTGGGCAAGAATTTTAAGCTGTCTGCGTTTTTATTAGATTTGTAAAATATTACGTTTTATCAACCTTAGACGTATTGCTTTTATAGTCATCTCTCTCTTTCCATTCCTGATGTTTCTGTAAGGGTCACCTAAGGTCATGTTTAATAAAAGATGGCAGAATGGATGACACACACACACACACACACACACACACACACACACACACACACACACACACACACACACACACACACACACACACAATGTGCAATAGCCTCCAGCTTTCATGATTTTGATTGAAATAATGTCTCGTGGCTGATCAATGCAAGGATCAATGCAGGAAACTAAGGCTACGGCATTTGTTCTGATAATTACATGTTGTGATCACAGCTGGAACAATTAGTCAACTTAGTTGACAGCTAAAATCCATCATCCCATCATGTTCATTTCAGCATTCGAATAGGCATTTCCCTATATATTCTCTTGAAATCTTTATTTATATTTTTTCCTAATGTTTATTCACTTTTAGCTCTCCTTTTGAATAGCTTCTCAACAACCCTAATTTAATGACTTGACGGGCACAGTTTTTTTCTGTGATGATGTATTTTCTAATAAAGGGGTAGTATAATGCCCTTTTCACAAGATGTAAAATAAATCTCTGATGTCCCCAGAGTGTGTATGTGAAGTTTTAGCTCAAAATACCCCACAGATATTTTTATTTAGCATTTTAAAGTTGCCACTTTTTGAGGGTGAGCAAAAACGCAGCGTTTTTGTGTCTGTCCCTTTAAATGCAAATGAGCTGCTGCTCCCACAGGGGGCGGAGCTTCAAGAGCTCGTCCTTTTACCTCACACAGATGTACTGAAAATATCAAAAACTTTTTTAGCCTTTTATGTTCAAACCGAAGTCAGACAATGATGGAGACACTCAATAAGAAGTGACAACATGTAGACAACATTTCTGAATGGTTAGTTGATGAATTTATGTAGCTTTTATGTGTAGTTATCATCTAGTCTTTGATTAGCATATTCTGTCTTGAAAATCTATAAATCGTGTTCCCGGGGGTGGGGTTTATGTAAATTTTAGGGTTAGTGATATTGTGTAGTCCCTACCAGCCATTTGTTGTTGTCCTTAAAAAGCAATTTCTTTAAAAGAAAGTATCTCCCTTTGCTTTGAACTTTGAGCGTTTTAACTTTAAAAGATACAAATTTTAAAAGATAATTACAAACTTTTATCTCACAATTGCGAGTTCACATCTCACAATTCTGACTTTTTTTCTCAGACCTGCGAGATATAAATTCGCAATTGTGAGAAATAAAGTCAGAAATGCGTGCTATAAAATCGCAATTGCGTGTTATAAAGTCAGTTTCAAGATAAAAAGTTTTTTTCTTGCAATTGCTAGTTTATATGCATGGCGGAAACAAGCTTCCATATATATTATAGTTGCATATAATGTATGACATTTGCATGTAATTAATGATAAATTAGATATTTTCTTCTTGGGGCCAGATTATTCAGAAAATATATATATATATTTTAAATCAGATATGTGCGTCTAAATCTGGTGCTGCTGAATTACAGGCAGAAAAAGATTTGAACTGCAGCCCACTAATTGACGTGCACTGTTCAGCTTGCCACTAAATTTTGCACTCTTGTGTATCAAGTGGGGCAGTCGGATGGCCATATTAAGTTGATGGACAGGCCGGATTTGGCACCTGGGCTACTAGTTGAGAGCCCTGTCATAAATGTTACCCGCAACCCTAGTTGTGATAAAAGTGTGTGTGTGTTTATGCATGTATCCTTTTGGTTGTCCTTTTGTGTGCATGATGCATTACAAATAAATGCTGTTGGGCTTGTAGATAATACCTGCTTATCCGTACCTGACTGGCTGCCTCTCTGTCTCTCTCTTTCACACACACACACACACACTTGCTGTTCCCGAAACTGAAGGCCGCTGCCTTTCTACCACGCTGCTCAGTCAATGACTTAACAGATAGTGTTTTTGTATGCAGGTACCTCCTAATGGGAAGGTTTTAGACAGGCTTCCCAGGCAACATCTCGTCTAATAAAGCAAATATTGAATGACTAAAATACTTATTATTGGTAGAAATGAAATCATATGTTTAAAAAATTACTTTTTAAATGAATTTCTCTTTTCAGCTGATCGATCAGATGTCATTTTTTATTCTTTCCACTGTCCGCCAAGCCTCATGCACAGGATTGTTGGATATCAGCATTCAAAAAAGTAGACTAGATGAAGTCGTCTTAATAGGAAGGATGTTACGCAAACATTACAGGGCTCAACAAACAGGATGATCTGTGAGAGAGTTTTTGTGCCAGTTAACAGAACTGTTCCACGCTGATGATCACGTACCAGTACTTTTGGTTTTATGCTGCGTGCAAATTTAAATATTTGGCTTTCTGATATAATTTTTTTATTTTTATTTTATTTTTTTACATTTTGGCAGTATTTGTATCTTTCCATCATTGTGATGATCAAATGATGCATGTCTGCTTCCTTTGCGATAATGTATTGTGGAAGCTAATCTGAGAAAACCTACAGACATGCTTATCCATAAACTGCGATAATGTGTAAGTTGAAAAAAATATATCAGTTTCTTAGATCAATTCAGTTCAGGGTTTTAAGTGAATTCACATCAGACAATATAATTTATTAATAGATATTTCTCATGTTGCGATCACAGCAAATAATCGAATAACTTTCTCCCGCATGTCTTAAGTCTCATTCCGATTTGTCTTGCATTTACCACACACACAGTGCTCAGACCCTGCTGTGTCAGGAGTCAGTCAGCTAGTTTAGGATCAGTGCGGCCTGGGAGCTCTCTTCTCATTTGCTAATGTCTGTCAGCATGTCTTTCACTCATGCAGGGAACACTCTTCCTGTGGGGCTTGATTACTACTGTCTTGAACTGGATATAACAGGGAGAACAGCAGGCTCAATCTCAATTTGATGTGTTGGTGAAGTATGTACTTTATGACATGATAGTATGTGGCCACTGGCTTATGCACTTTCTGATGTTTTAGTTGTATTAGTTGTATTTTTGAAAGACGTCTCTTAAAGCTACACTATGTAATTTTTTAAGATGATTCTTAGCAAAAAAACTCTTTGTTCTTTAAAAATTATATGTGCTCATTAATGTGTAATTACTTCTACCAACTAATAAACTATTCTCGTAAGCGTAGAATCTGCCATTTAGAATACAAACGAGCGAGTCGCTCGAATGGCGGCAGCCATGTTGCGCCTCCATCTTGAAAATACATTAGCCTAAGAGGGACATACCTGGAAATTCAAGCTTCGCCCTTCGCGTTTTTACACTCAGTGGCACCGTGACGAGATTACTCGCGACTGCTGGCAGATTTGTTAAACTGGCAGAGTTAAAACGCCCTCGGAATGGGAGAGGCTAGAAAGTAATATTCAACGTACAGATTGTCATTTTTTTCTCCGCTAGGGGTCGCTAACCTCTTTACAATAACAAAGGCGTAGTTTGATGATGCAACATTTGCTAAGAATTATGGATCTTGTCGTCAGCGTCAAGCCGACCGATCTAATAATGTTTATGGATGAGTGAATACATCGATGTTTTTATCATGACTGTGATATGAAGCAGTTCGGGATTGCTAAGAGACAGCTATCAGCTCCACACGCGACGCGAGTCCCGCGGATATAAAAGGAATATGGACATTTCATTCTACCGAACAACACGCAAGTGCAGAATTACTACTCACAGGTCAGTTTATTAGACAAATTAAACTTGTGAGGTAACGCAGCGCTGTTTCACTTGGTCTAACATTACACTATCACACTAAGCTGCATTTGAATGTGTTGAAATTTATGTGTTAGTTTGTCTGTATGAGACTAGCAGTGAGCTAGATCAACATTAGAATAACATACAGATCATATTCTAACATTTTATCATTGTTGAACTATATAACATTGATTAGTTTTATGTAAATGTGCTCACCTGTTTAATAAAGTACATGTAGGAGCGGTTGAAGTCTCAGACGTGGAGCTCTCGTTTATATACTGTCTATGGGAGCTCTAGGCATCTCGAAAACACAGCGCTGATATTGATTCTCGGTTTAGTTCTCCTTTTTTATCCAAAGTCTGCTTGCCATGGTCCATAATGTTTGAACGAAACAACAACAGCGTGCAGATAGACATTGCGAATTACACAGTTGTCCACGTCTGTCGCTTTGGTTACTATCAAAGGGCTCTGGTTCATAGCTCTGGTTGCTATGGCAGTACGAGCGGAAACCAGGGACAACGCGGATATGACGCCATTGACGGCGACAAAACGGAAATAAAGAAACGGGACGTGTCTTCGAATTAAAGGAGAACTCCGGTCAATTTTAACATTGAGCTCATTTTTTTGTACATTTGGAGTGCTGTCAGTACAGAGAACAACGACAAAAATCGGTGTTTCCTACACCGTGTTATCCTCTTTTTAAAATTTGCACCCTGTTGACTTCAATGGGGCAAGTTTTAAACCTGCTTTTAGGCTCTTAACATCCTTGATGTGTCATTACAAGTGCACAGGTCATGTGAGTGATTCCTTCGGAGTGAACGCGGGTGAATCTGACTGCAGTAGATGTGAAAGATATTAATAAAAATGATGTTTATTCAGCCAGCGCACATACCTGTATTTACATCCTGTTTTCGGTCGAAGTCCACAGTAGTCGATTGTCGAGTTCATGCGCGTGATCATAGGTACTAAACCTATGCGCGTGAACTCGACAATCGACTACTGTGGACTTCGACCGAAAACAGGATGTAGATTACAAATTTCTCCTGGTTTGAAAGTTGTTGGAAACAGTCGGGATAATGTACACAGCTAAAAAAAATATATATATAACATAGATATAGTGATTTTTGCTATTTTTAAAGCAAAAAAGTTACATATTGTGCCTTTCAGTTGGTAGTCATATACAATTTCACCGCTAGATGGGAGAAAATCCTACACAGTGTAGCTTTAAGATCCTGAAGGCTGCATTCATTTGATCAAAAATACAGTAAAAACAGTAATATTGTAAAATATTATTACAATTTAAAAGCACAGTTTTCTATTTTAATATAATTTAAAATGTAATTTTTTCCTGTGATGTGAAAGCTGAATTTTCAGCATCATTCCTCCAGTCCTCAGTGTCACATGATCTTTCAGAAATCACACTAATATGCTGATTTAGACATTTCTTATTGCTGAAAACAGTTGCACTGCTTAATTATTTTTTTGGGTGGAAACCATGATACAATTGTTTGTACATGTAGGCCTACATTGTTTTTTCAGGACTCTTTTATGAATAGAATGTTCAAAAGAACAAAATGTATTTAAATAGAAATCTTTATTTCTATAACATTATAAAAGACTACTGTCAATGTCAATTCAATGCATTCTTGTTGAATGCAAATATTAATTTCTTTAAAAAATACTGACCTCAAACTTTTGATTATATTATACAGTGGTTAGTTTATATTATATGAAATTATTACATAGTCATACACTAAATTTAGCATTACATGACAGTTGAATTGTTTAATAATAATACTAATGAATAATTTACAGTATGTAGGTGTCTTAACTTTTATGTGAAAATCATAAAATCAGACCTCCAGCTTTGGGACAGGGTTTCTGACTTTGTCAAGCCCTCATCATACAAAGAAACAAAGTGCCAGCCTTCTCACATGAGACTAGACTCAGTCGCATCTGTGATCTGAGCCTTTTCTACTGTGTCAGTCGCCGATGTGGACGACATGTGACTAGGTTATGGAATATAGGAGGAATGTTGGGATTAAATGCTTCAAAGATGATGAAATAGCTCTTTGATAATAAAGAATGAAGCTCAGACAAAGGCTGTTGTCGAGTTCAACTGGATTGAAGCTTTCGAGCATCCAGCACATCCTTGACTATGCTCCACACATCTAAGAGAAAAAAATCAAAGATTTATCCATTTGTTGCCATGAAAGCTGTCCGTAGCAGTTCTCTGAATATTTGTGTCGCCTAGGGTAATGGTTCACCCAAAAATGAGAATTCTGTCATCATTATCATCATCGTCATCGTCCACAACGTTGTTTAACAAAGTACAGACAACGAGTGCTATTGAGGAAGAACTTAAAACTGGATTTGACGCAAAGAGTTTAAAAGTGATCAGTGCAAAGAGTGGCTGCTGCCCTTGTCATTTTAAATCTGTTAAACAATTGTAGAAAATAAAAAAAATAAAACTGTTCTTCAAAATATCTTCTTTTGTGTTATGCAGAAGAAAAAAAGTCACAGGTTTGAAATGACATGAGGGTGAGTAAATGATGATTAAACTTTCACTTTTGGGTGAACTATCCCTTTAACTTTAGTCAACATGATTGTTACAACTTTTACTTAATTAATGTAACATAGTGTACAAATGATGTAACCTATAGATTGTAATTTGTGAATTTTTTATTTCAGAAAAAAAAACAAGAAAAATAAGGCAGGGCATCAGGTTTTTTCCTCTCGATTTTCTCAAATATCAAAGTTTTCGATTGGATTGTGAAAAATAGTCAAAGGGGACGTGACAAATATGGATAGAATAAGTATTAAGAAAATGTAAAAATAGCTTAGAATTCTCAGCAATAATAATTAGTAGCAATAATTATAATGATTATAACAAATCAGTATTATAATTATAACAAATCAAAGTTTTGAAATTAGATATTAGAAATTAGATAACATGCTCAATTATAATTATAACAGTAATTGTATCTTGGCAACTATATATGTGTGTGTGTGTGTGTGTGTGTGTGTGTGTGTGTGTGTGTATGTATATATATATATGTGTTTGTGTGTGTGTAATATGTATATATATATATATATATATATATATATGTATGTGTGTGTGTGTGTGTATGTATGTGTCACGAGTATGTTCAATATATATATACATGCCTGTTCTAATTGTTATGATTTATCATGGTTTTATGTAAGATAGTAGAATTTTATGTCGATTTCTTAACGTCACTTTTTTTTTTTTTACAAACTTTGTCAGACTTGGCTCTATTTCCTTTTGCTTTATGGTTTCATCTAGCCCACTGCACCTCTTGAGTCCAAACAATCCTTCTGTTTGTACTACTCAATCAAATTCCTCTGATGAAGGTTCAGAGGAAGATCGTCAGAGCAGAAGTAAGGTTGAAATTAACTACTGAAGGAAGACAGTTGCACAGCTGTCGAGTGCTCTGAATATCAATGCCATTTAAAAACCCATCAAATTACTTTTGAACTCTGCATTCAGGATGAAGAGAATGGCATATTGGTCCAGTATTAGACTTAAGAGGTTAGTGGACATTCGATGTGGCGTTCAAGTTCAAAGCATACAGATGCTATTTTGCTCTGAAACTCATCAGTATTTTTTTGTTTGTTAATATTGATCGCAGTAATTGCATTATATTTCTGTTTGTTGGGGTTGGTACAGACATGTTTGTTTTTAAAGGTGGGTGTCCTTAGTGTTCGTGTCTGTGTGTGTATGTGTGTGTTTAATATAATGGTTCAGCCCTGAGCTCTGATTGATTAGTTTGGCTTGGCGTGCTTATTTCCTATTTCTAATCCAGCAGCTATTCATTAGGCCTGTCAGTAAAACCTTTAAATAAAACTCTATCTCTCTCTACCTCCATTCCTTCTTTTTGCTCTCCCTCGCTCTCTCTCTCTACTTAAAAAAATACAGAAAAGAAAATGGATTTATGAATACAAAAATGTATCAGAATTAGTAGTATTAAAATGTAGCGTTAATGGTTGAACAGAATAACATGCTGAAGAATAATTTTAAATTATTTTCTAATAATAATTATATTTAATAATAACAATGATATTGAAGAAAAATATTTCTAAAAGTCAAAGGATATTTCTGTGTCACCAAAGGAAATTTGGAAAACTATTTTCAAACAGGTTGACCAAACACTCCCTCCATCTGCCGTTGGTTGGATTTGCTGATAGTCCCGCCCCAAACGCTCACTATTGGTTGAATCAGTGTTATTGTATCAAGCTGGTCCAATGCTCAAAAACATTGGAAAAAGATTACACTTCAAAAATGGAAATAAATATTAAGAAATAGAAAAACGTGCATAACAATAATTATAACAGTAATTATAATAACAGTAATAAAAGCAAAAGGTTTGAGAAGAATTGTTTATAAAATATTTTAGTCACACTTTAGTTTAGTGTCCAACTCTCACTATTACCTTACTATTAACAATAACTTTTGACTCAATAAACTCATAATTACTGCTTATTAATAGTTAGTAAGGGTAGATTAGGAATAAAGGATGTAGAATGTATGGTCATGCAGAACAAGCCTAATAAGTACTAATAAACAGCCAATATCCTAGTAATATGCATGCTAAGCAACTAGTTAATAATGAGAATTGGACCTAAACTAAAGTGTTACCAATATTTTTAGAAAATTTAAATACAATAGCATGTTCAACAATAATTATGTAAAATTAAGTATAATAATTGCACCAACAATTGAACATTATGAAAACAAGAATTTCTCATTGTGCGCAAAAAATCAGAAGACATTTGTGACCGTTTTAAGTAACAGATGGTTACTCTATGTAATGCATAGGTAGGCGGTACAGATTGTGTTTTATGTGCGTGGGTGTGTGTTTGACTGTGAGTGATGGTCTCTGATTCAGAAAGGCCCCAGATGTTCAGCTGTCCGGAGTCTGCCAGTCACCGTTCAACTCTGACAGGACCCGACAGAGCTGTCATCCCTGAACGCCTGCCAGTCAAACCGATGCTCCATGCGTTCCGGGGCGGATCTGTCACTATTTGTTTTTACCAAAGCCTTGATGAGGAGAATGATAACTCTGAGTTTTACTTCTCAGCGAGGGCATGAGAATGTGTGTGCGTTTGTTTGAACTGTCTCTCTGTGTACATATCTCGAGGCTTGTCACGGCTCCGCAGGTGCCCAGGCGTGTGATTGGGCGGACTGTAAATGAGGCGGGATGACCTTGACCAAAAATCCTACATATTTTTATCACCTCTCATCACATTCAGAATGGAGGGTAATGACCACACCATCTATCACATTCTATAAATGCTGTTTTATGTGTGTGCTTAATGTAAGACTGCTTGCTTTATAAGCAATTAATCATTGAAATTTAATTTTCACGAAAATAAATGACAATGTAATAATTATTGTATTATATATCATTTTTTTATAAAATATTTTTATGAAATAAAAAATATGATTATAATTTGTATTAATATTATTATTATTTAATTATTTTAGAATCAACATGAAAATTCCATAAAGTTAAAATTCTTCACTTTTCACAATCCAGTCAATTTCCAACTGTCAAGTTCCATCCTTTTTGCCTGTTTGAATAGTTTCATGTGGAAATATGTAAATAATAATAATAATATTTTATTATTATTTGTTAATTCTTTTTTTTTTTTTTTTTACATGAAAATAAATAAAAAATCACTTTTCACAATCCTATTAATTTCCACTTAACAAAATGAAGTTTTGTCATTTTTGTCTGTTTGAATATTGTTTCACTTGGAAATGTGTAAATAATGATATTATTATTATTATTATTATTATTATTATACTTATTATTATTTTTGAGTAATCTTTTAAAATTCAACATTATCAGTTGGCACTGAATATGTCCTTTTTGTCTATTTGAATAATATTTCACTTGGAAATACGTCATAATACAGAAGTAAAATAGGCTTTCATATTGACTTTAAATTTAAAATTCAGTGGTAAACCAGTATTTTTCCGTTTTTAATTCAGTTCATACAATGCTGCTTGGATTTCGTTATACTCATATGAAAATGTCTAATCTTCATTTGAATGAAACCAAACTGTTTTCCCCCCATCCGGTTTAAAGTGGAAACCCAGCCATGAAACTTTTTTACTTTATAATATCTGTCTCTGCGCTATCCGTGGCTCTTTTTAATATGAAGCTACTAAGCTTCGGTAATACCTTCTGCCTTAACATATCAAGATAGTCCCATCCCTGCCAGATTAGATTAAAATGCCCCAAGGAAACAAAATAAAACTTATTTCATGCATCTTGCACAATGCGGGTCAATGGGGGAAATCTCTTTTCACTTTCTTCCCGTCTCTTTCAACGTCTGTGTCTCTAAAGGCTACTTTTTGCTGCTTCACTTTAGTCTTTTTTCTTATGGTTGATACAGATTCAAAGCAAAACATTTCATCATGCACTCGTTTCATGGTTGGGCAGCTTTTGGAAGCCAAAATTCATTTTTGCCAAATCAGAACTCCCTCTGTTTTTGCCCATCAGTTATTCATGAGATGCCAAACGTGAGCATATAAACACGCACACACGTACTCACACGTTCGGGCATCTTAACACCCGACGTTACCGGCTGTGTTGACACATAAGCGTGATATAAGTGATAATGAGTTGGCTATGGGCGGATGGGTTTGCATGTGTTTGTGGGATCATAATAAGTTTAGAAATACAGAATAAAAATGAAAAGGCAGTGCATGATGGAGCACCTCATCATATGCAGGAAAACTGACAGGGAGGCAGAAAGGGAGGTGAGAGAAAGAAAAATTGTGGTAGAAAAAAGGAGTGTTGATGAAATGATATTGGTTTACCTGTGTGTGTGTGTGGGGTGTGTGTTTGAGGTCTTATAAGAATGCCGCCTGTGACTCGGAATAGAAATGAACCGAACTTCAAGGAAAAATGAACTGCAAATGAGAGAAACCTTTGGCTAAGGCAAACCCATAACCCATCAGAGACTCTGAAATCTCCCTCAGTCTCTGTGCGAGGGTTAACACAGAGGTTTGTATGCCAGAGGGAGTTCGCGGAAGGAAGAGCCGGATCCTCTTTGACCTTGGCTGGATGTTCTTCTATTCACTTTGAAGTGCGGTGCGCTTGGTTCGAGGGATCTAAAAACCAGAAAATAAAATACTCTCTTGCTTGTTTGATTTTTTTGCATGATTTTTTTTTTTCTTCTGGTTTTTATTTTTCTGCTAATTGCACATCTGGGGTGAAATCGACAACTATTTTTGCAACCTTTAATGACATTTAAATCAGTGCATTTTGCTCATTATTAATGTTTTAATATTCTAAATACCCAGTGAATATTACTGTCTATTTATCTATCTATGTATCTGTCTGTCTGTCTGTCTGTCTGTCTCTGTCTATCTATCTGTATGTCTATCTCTTTTTCTATCTATCTGTCTGTCTGTCATTCTATCTATCTATCTATCTGTCTACAGTGGGTACGGAAAGTATTCAGACCCCCTTACATTTTTCACTCTTTGTTATATTGCAGCCATTTGCTAAAATCATTTAAGTTCATTTTTTTTCTCATTATTGTACACACAGCACCCCATATTGACAGAAAAACATAGAATTGTTGACATTTTTGCACATTTATTAAAAAAGAAAAACTGAAATATCACATGGTCCTAAGTATTCAGACCCTTTGCTGTGACACTCATATATTTAACTCAGGTGCTGTCCATTTCTTCTGATCATCCTTGAGATGGTTCTACACCTTCATTTGAGTCCAGCTGTGTTTGATTATACTGATTGGACTTGATTAGGAAAGCCACACACCTGTCTATATAAGACCTTACAGCTCACAGTGCATGTCAGAGCAAATGAGAATCATGAGGTCAAAGGAACGGCCTGAAGAGCTCAGAGACAGAATTGTGGCAAGGCACAGATCTGGCCAAGGTTACAAAAAAAATTCTGCTGCACTTAAGGTTCCTAAGAGCACAGTGGCCTCCATAATCCTTAAATGGAAGACGTTTAGGGCGACCAGAACCCTTCCTAGAGCTGGCCGTCCGGCCAAACTGAGCTATCGGGGGGGAAGAGCCTTGGTGAGAGAGGTAAAGAAGAACCCAAAGATCACTGTGGCTGAGCTCCAGAGATGCAGTCGGGAGATGGGAGAAAGTTGTAGTAAGTCAACCATCACTGCAGCCATCCACCAGTCAGGGCTTTATGGCAGAGTGGCCCGACGGAAGCCTCTCCTCAGTGCAAGACACATGAAAGCACACCTGAAGGACTCCAAGATGGTGATAAATAAGATTCTCTGGTCTGATGAGACCAAGATAGAACTTTTTGGCCTTAATTCTAAGCGGTATGTGTGGAGAAAACCAGGCACTGCTCATCACCTGTCCAATACAGTCTCAACAGTGAAGCATGGTGGTGGCAGCATCATGCTGTGGGGGTGTTTTTCAGCTGCAGGGACAGGACGACTGGTTGCAATCGAGGGAAAGATGAATGCGGCCAAGTACAGGGATATCCTGGACGAAAACCTTCTCCAGAGTGCTCTGGGCCGGAGGTTCACCTTCCAACAAGACAATGACCCTAAGCACACAGCTAAAATAACAAAGGAGTGGCTTCACAACAACTCTGTGACTGTTCTTGAATGGCCCAGCCAGAGCCCTGACTTAAACCCAATTGAGCATCTCTGGAGAGACCTGAAAATGGCTGTCCACCAATGTTTACCATCCAACCTGACAGAACTGGAGAGGATTTGCAAGGAGGAATGGCAGAGGATACCCAAATCCAGGTGTGAAAAACTTGTTGCATCTTTCCCAAAAAGACTCATGGCTGTATTAGATCAAAAGGGTGCTTCTACTAAATACTGAGCAGTCTGAATACTTAGGACCATGTGATATTTCAGGTTTTCTTTTTTAATAAATGTGCAAAAATGTCAACAATTCTGTGTTTTTCTGTCAATATGGGGTGCTGTGTGAACAATAATGAGGACAAAAAATGAACTTAAATGATTTTAGCAAATGGCTGCAATATACCAAAGAGTGAAAAATGTCAGGGGGTCTGAATACTTTCCGTACCCACTCTATCTATCTATCTATCTATCTATCTATCTATCTATCTATCTATCTATCTATCTATCTATCTATCTATCTATCTATCTATCTATCTATCTATCTATCTATCTATCTATCTATCTGTCTGTCTGTCTGTCTGTCTGTCTGTAACCTACTACAATATATTATTGTTGTTATTACAAATAGCTAATTTATTTTTATTGATTTAATGATAATACAGTATCATTCACAGTACAGTATCATACAGTATAATTTTGCATTCACTCAGTTGAGTTTTGGGTCTGCTGAAAGCAGTCTGTGTTTGATCATGTGGCATGTTGATCACTGGCAGCAGAGCGTGGCAAAACATGACTTAATTTGGAGATGAATGACATCACTTTGTGTACTTTTTTTGTTATTTTTGCCTTGATATGAGAGTAGTATATTGTTGTATATCAAGTATTGCATTTAAATCAATCAGAGCAGCACACATAGTTACAAAGAAGCATTTTTTTCCCCTAAGCAATGGTCTGTGTTGGAGCGTGAGACATAGTTTTTAAAAGGAAGCTGAGGCAGCATCAGTCAGGAGCGGGAATGTCACCTGGGATAACATGACATGTCATAGGTACATTTACACTTGTACACAATGCACGCAAAGCACTCAGATCCAGGATGACACCTACAGATGCATTAAGCAGTCAAAAGGCTGCTTTACAAAACGTACATTCAGCTCTAGTATTTTAAATATTTTGGTTAATGAAGACAGTTTATCATAATTTGGTGCACAATTCATTATAGTCATTCAAGACACTGGAGTTTGTGTTTGGTAATGAATTACACTGCAAAAATCATTTTTCTTAATCTTGTCTTCCTATAACAATTGAAACATCCTTAAAACAAGATGAATTAGTTTGGAAAGGAAAATAGTGCCGGATAATGCTTTTTAAAATATATACAGTAAATATTCATCTTTTAAAAACATAATCCTTGGCAGTTTCATGCATTTAAAATGCCAGTGGGTGGGGTAAGAAAAATAAACTTAATTTCAACTTAATTACAGGATTAATATTTAATGTTTTCAAGATGTTTCGACCTTTGCATCTAGAAAACATTAGCTGAAAGAGAAAGGAAGCGTGTATCTCGTGGTCACCTTGAGATGCTTTTTAAGTAGTTTCCAGTAAGAATGAAATTTTCCAGTTTGATCAAAGCAGCACTATGGCAGGTAGGAATATTTTTTTGTTTGTACTTGTGGGAAAGTGCTCTGCCTCCTGCAGTGAAGATATAAATGTACGTGTCGCATATGCAGGGACACACATACACCTTCATCCACAGCAGAGCCAATCTGGGGAGACAGGAAGTCATGCTTTGCCCAAAGTCCTCTAGGGGATGTTGTCAAATATTAAATTGTCTCCCTTTAATGAGGTCACATACTGTGCTGTGTCCCGTGGGAGAGGCTCTGTGTTGGCACCCACATACACATACTAAGTTCTAGTCTTTTTAAAATTGCAAATCAAATCCAGCTTTCTTTGAGTTAATCCCAGTTGCCATGTCCCACCCATGAAGTTTATCTCTGAGGAATTCTTCTCTGTTCCTCCTTGCTATGGAGTTTCTTCTCTACATTTCCATCTTTAGATAAAAAAACTAAACAAAAAATGTTGAAATTATGCAGGAGGAACTTTTAGGGTGTATTCACAAGCATGTTTGGTTCGATTAGAACAAACCCTGGTGCGATTGTTGAATAAGTGTGACCGATGCCAATCCGACCAATCAGGTTGTGAACATATACCTATGCCTTTAGGTTCTGTGTTAAAATGCCAATGTGAACGCTGAGTGGACCAGGACTGTATGTGTTTGTTTGTTTTGGTCTGGACCAAACAAACCAAGTGAACCGAATCACATGTGTGAACACACTCTTATTGCATTTGTTGAAGAACTTAGTTGGCCAGAATGATTTGGGTGCGTGCGTATGCGAGTAGTCATTTAAAAATGACTTGTTTTTTAGAA
The DNA here is from genome assembly GCF_951802725.1 of Rutilus rutilus. Taxonomy (NCBI): domain Eukaryota; kingdom Metazoa; phylum Chordata; class Actinopteri; order Cypriniformes; family Leuciscidae; genus Rutilus; species Rutilus rutilus. Next base: position 9,780,584 of record NC_140210.1, on the reverse strand, counting down.
AAAGGTTTAGAAAATTAGTTTTTCGCAAGCATACTTTAAACTCTCGAACCATAGGGCCAGTTCACACAGAATGCATTTTTGCTGCTGAAATTAAGAACATGCAACGTCATAGTTACGTTGTTAATTAGTACGTCATGAAATTGACAAAAAGTGGCCTACCAATATTGTTATATTTATCAGGATCAGTGTCTATATATTTTTTTTTAAGTTCATGGTAATAATGTGTATTTACTATGGCAACTGTAGATTCCATAACCTGAGCACAAAATACCACCAATCGCATATTTTTTATTACTGTGGTGGCTCATACCAACTTAATAACATTATATGTTAAACTACTTTGGGACTGCTATTGAATAGCCATAACTTAAAATACTGTTTATTCATCAGTGTTAGTGATATTCTTAAAAAAAAAATTGTACGTTAAAGTGGAACGGCACTTGTGTGTGTCACGCTTAGGGACTTTTATTTTGATATTTTGTTCCATTTCCTTTAGTTCCTGTTTCTATGCAATGTTTGTTTGCGGTTTCCTTGGTTTCTGATTCCCTGTTTGTTTCTATGGTTAGTTATCATCAGCTGTTTATTATTTTGTTTCTTGTAATCCCCTGTATATATACTCCCTGTTCATTTTATTTCTTGGTCAGTTATTGTCTTATGTAATGTGTTGTGTTACTCCCGTGTTCATCACTGCAGTCTATTTAGAGAATTCCGAGTTCACGCCTGTTGCTTATCTTCCCCAGAACATTACAGTGTGTTAACCATTTTTTATTAAATAAATTTGCTTAGTTCAAAAAAATAAATAAAAATTGGGTTACGGCTTAATGAGAATGGGATAATATGGGCCTCATGGCGAAATCAGTTGAGAACCACAGCTTTAAAAACATCCGTGCTTTTCTTGAACAACCTCTGTAAAAATTACAGAGCAAATTACCTACTGATTTTTGGCTGTCTTGGCGGTCCTCTTAGAAATGAAATTCCGTCTGGATAAGGATGTCTGTGATTGCGGATATTGTATTTTCACATAGCCTTTCCTCATTTATTGACCTTTGTAGAATACAAAACCAAGTGTAATTTTCTCATTGCATGCAAATTCCTGGTGCACCTTTATTATGGATTTAGACTTTCTGCCTAAATCAGTACACGATATGACAGATGTCCAATGTTAATAATTGTAACTCAGATGTTGTTTAGAAAACATCCCTTCTGAATAGTGTTTTAGCTTATCCAAGATAACATTTAGTAGTTACTACAGAGACAATCCACCTTGAGTAACCTTTGCCATCTACCTTGAGGACGTGGTTATAGGCCATGAAAAGGCATAGTAGGGAAATCTGTAATTTCCTGTTAAAATGCTGAATGATGGGACATAATTTGATGCTACTTAAACCCTTTATGCTGTTTTCTCACAAATGTCCCCATGCACTCACTCATTTTTACAATACATTTATGTTACAGACAGAACAAGACTCTTTAGTTCCCTAAAACAACCCTAGGATAATAGCAAATTTCATTTACTGGCTTGTAACAGTCGGAAGCAATAATTGAATTTTGGCATGAGAAGCTGGCATGCTGTCAGAAAATGTAAAAAACAAAAAAACAGTCTTTTTGTCTCTGTAATAATTAGCACTTCCCATGTGTACTTCTCTTTCATCTCAGCTCTAATAATTCTGAGGGTTGTGGGATTGTTAGTGCATTGGAAAAAATAAAAGACTGTTTTGACTGACTGGTATTTTAAATCCAGGCTGATTTGAGATGGCTGTTTTTTTCCATACTGGACAAGTAATTATAGGTAGAACACAGGTAATCTGCAGGTGTGCTGTTCACAGTCATTGACTGGGATTTAAAGGGCTCTGTTTTGCCTGTTTCATCTGTAATTGCTACCAAAATGATATTGCAATGTATACTCCCTCCTGGGCAAAGAAAAAATGCCCACAATGGCTAAACACTAAGCTTTTAATTGTCTTAACCACAAATTATTGGTCAGGAAATTAGTGAAATTTAAGCAAATGCACTACTTAAAAAGCCATTGCTGTCTCAGAAAAACATCAAAGACAGAATGAAGTTTTTGGCAAAATATGGGAAGCTGTGTGTAGTGCGATGAATCACAATGAAAGACGAGTTGCATGGTGATGCTCCAGAGTGCTGTCTTTGAAAATCTGCTGAGAAATAAAACAATAAATGCATCTCTCTACCATAGTGAAGCATGGAGGAAGAGGTTTGTAGCTGCTGATATTGGTGAACTACTTCACTGTGAAGAGTCAATTAATGCTTTGGAGTATTGGAGAATATTGCAGAATGGCTTGCTTCCCTCTAATGAAAAGTTGTTATCTAAAGAGGAATGAACAGATGTTATTTTTCATTAAAACAATGCTCCTGCCCAAATTGCAAAGGCAAGAAGTAGCTTGAGAGCCAGTCCATCAGGCTCGTGTTTTGCCCTGGTCAGAGTCCAGATTTGAACCCTATAGTGAATATTTGGTCTCTCACATTTATCTCAAATAAACTGGGGAACAACTACTCATGAACTGTTTGAAACTAATTAACATTGAGTGGAACAACACTGACTCTTCTTCCTGGAAGTTTACCCAGACGGTTTAACCTTTAAACACTTACCTCTGGTCTTAAGTGACCCGGGACGTCAATCACTACCCTCGTCCTCATTCATTTTTTAAAAAGTTAGACATCAACCTTCTTAGTATTCCTCAATCAATTCCACAAGACGGCTATGTCTGAACACAATGATGAAGTGACGTTTCACTCATAGTTACTGCAGGCAGAAAACAAAAGAATGAGAAGAATCATTAGCAAAACTTGAAATGGCTCAGCGATTTACTGCAGAGCAAGTACAGAACGCAATCATATAGTGTCACTGTCACTTGATGGTGGATCTGGTGAAGAAGTTGTCAGCGATAAAGATATTGATTTTGAAGATGTTGAAAATGATAGTTTTGAGAATATGTTTGAGATCACGAAAATGAGCCAGATGCTGAATGTACTGGGAAATGAGCTCTGACGAAGACAGTGATGATGGTATAAAACATCTGCTCAAACTAAACTTTTCCAAGCACCAAAAGGTAAAAAAAAATGTTTTTATTCTTCTGTAATTGTTACTCTAATATCAGGAGAGTTTTATATTATTGTGACATGCAGGTAGAGATCCATCCGTGCTAGATATAGATCCGGGTCGCTGAATACCTGAATATGTAATAATAATTGGTGAAATATTCATGCATTTAAGGGTTAAACATTTAAAGAAAACAAGGGGGAAGGCTATTCGTGCTAACATCGTTACAGGTGATTTGTGATTAAAATGGTTAAGACCATTAAAAGACACTAAATAGTATGCCGTTTTTGTACAAGCAGGGTTTTTTTTTGCTGTAAATTGGTCATTTTAAAGTTTTACACCCATAGCTTCTCACTCAGAAGTCATACCTCAAAGAAACAGAGCCGACTTGCATTGCAAATAAAAAAACAGTAGAAGAGGGAATGTAGGAAGTTAGAGGAGAAAAGAACAGAATACAATAAGATAGGCTAGAAATCTGAACAGTCATGCATCTGACACTCCATCCACATTCATACAATTTCTGACAACTTTGTTCTAGTTTACCAAAAACTGAGGCTTCTGAAAATGGATTCCAAAGTGAAGAACCTCTCCAAATTTTTTTTTAAAAGCATTGAATGTTAACATTTATCTTTTGTCTCAGATAATAAATTCTGTCAAGGTTGTTCTCGTACAGATCTTTTCTGTTTTGTTACACTTGTTTGCAGAGTTCTTCCTCTGGTTTACAGCTGTCATTGATTTTCCATTGACAAGTGGTTTGACTTTCATTCTTGACCTGATGGAGCTTTGTTTTTGTCTTCGAATGTTAATTTCAAAGTAAAAAAAGAGATCACCATCTTAATTCAAATAATTTACCTTTGTAAGTGTGCTTGCTACAGTAGCTTATGGTCACCAAATAACCATTTCTGTAAAAAAAAATAAAAAAATAAAAAAAAATATGACCTGTAATGAATTGTATTGTATTACAACAGGAATGTATCGTGAAATATTTATTACAATTTAAAATAACTGAATATATGTCTGAAATATTTGAATATATATTTTAAAATGTTATTTGTTGCTGTGATGCTTGTTTTTCAAGATTCTTTGATGAATAGAAAGTTTAAAAGAGCAGAATTAATTTAAAATAGAAATCTTTATTTCTATAACATTATAAAAGTATACAGTCACTGTCAATTTAAAGCAGCACTCAGTAGCTTCGGGATTTCTTCGCTGTATTCTCGCTTTTTGCTCGCAGGTTTCTCTCTAGAGCTCCCCCCACAGCTTCGGAATAGATATTTGACAACACTGTTGTAAAAACTCTTTGGTGATTCTCAGACACCAGAGGCTAGTATATCAACGACATCAAAGCAGATGGGATATTCTTTAAAACGTCTTCTTCCTTCGGGTTCGGACAGCGTGAGGGAGCGCAATAATGACAGCATTTGAGCAGATTTCTTTTGGCCGTAAAGCAATTGTTTACATCGCGAGACCTGATATCACGCGATACTTCCTGACGCGGCGGCCGGCGGCCCGCCGTCTCAAAGTTGCAAGTGCGAATTTTCCGCTCACGGGCACCAGGGGGGTGCGAAACGACCACCATTCAACCCGAAATAAGTAATATAACCATTCCAGTGACTCCGAAGCTGTTCAGTTAAGGTAAAAAAGTTACTTAGTTCACCTTTAATTCATTCTTGTTGAATGCAAATATTAATTTCTTAAAAAAATACTGACCTCAAACTTTTGATTATATTATATATTAATTATATTATATATCATATTAATTATATATTATATTATATTATATTATATTAATATATTATATTATATTGTATTATACAGTGTTTAGTTTATATTGTATTGGTTTATTGCATAGTCATATTCTAAATTTAGCAATATCCTACATGACAGTTGAAATGTTTAATAATAATACTAATGAATCATTTACAGTATTACAGTACTATTATATTATGGATTTATACCAACAACAACAAAAAATCCTCACCTGCTCTGTACTTAAAGGGATAGTTCACCCAAAAATGAAAATTCTGTCATCATTTACTCACCCTCAAGTTGTTCCAAACCTGTATGAGTTTCTTTGTTCTGCTGAACACAAAGGAAGATATTTGGAAGAATGTTTGTAATCAACAGATCTCGGTCCCCATTGACTTCCATAGTAGGAAAAAAATATACTATGGTAGTCAATGGGGACCGAGATCTGTTTGGTTACAAACATTCTTCCAAATATCTTCCTTTGTGTTCAGCAGAACAAAGAAACTCATACAGGTTTTGAACAACTTGAGGGCGAGTAAACAATGATAGAATTTTCATTTTTGGGTGAACTATCCCTTTAATGTTCCTGTGAGACTGTGTGTAGCAGCTGGATATAACTTTTTGTTCGATCAAAACGTGGTATATATGGTTATTTACACTGCTATCTGGAATACTTTGATCTTATTGGTCAAATGCAATATTCCATGATCTAATATTTGTAATATTGAACATCACAATCCTATAAAACCTTTTTGCAGTTGCAGATTCATATAAAACAGGGGTGCCCAACCCTGCTCCTGCCGATCGACTGTCCTGCACAGTTTATCTCCAACCCTAATCAAACACACCTGAAGCAACCAATTAGGGTCTTCAGGATCACTTGAAAATTAAAGGCAGGTGTGTTTGATTAGGGTTGGAGATGAACTGTGCAGGACAGTCGATCGGCAGGAGTAGGGTTGGGCACCCCTGATATAAAAGAATTACCTTCCATATGCTTGCTGTCGGTAGATTATCTTCCATGAGGTTTTGATCGTCTGAATAAATTTGGTGTGAATGCTTTTTGATCTAAACCAATCTGAATAATGAATGAAAAGAGATCCATCTGCCCATCACATCAAGACAAGACAACCACACCAAGGTTACCCTGCTGAAGGTCTTGAAAGAATCGGTGAGAAAACACGTTTTTGACATGCTCTTGAGAAAAGGTTAAAAGAAAACTTTCCAACCAAAATTGCCCTTTCTTAATCGTTGAAAGCTTTGCTGGAGATCTATGCCGTGCCATGGGAATATATGATGGCTATACTCTTAATAGAGAATGTCAAGAGGCTTCTCTTTTGGAGAATGGTAACTCTTTTGGATGGGGCTCATCATCCATTTTACTTGAAAGAGTGTTTCTAGAGTGCGTTGAGACATTTCTGGGGTATGTTGTCCTTGTGAAGCAGCAGGACTGTCAAGAGAACTTCTGTTTTTAAGGGTATATGTCTGTGTTTGCATAACTCTGATAACTTTATAACTTGAATTTAGGCTTGTATTCACATATAAAAACTCCTCAACTCACATCAGTTGTGGTAAATGGAAGCTCAAGCATGTTCTCTTGATGTGTGAGAACCAAAGGTTCATTCTCATGTGTTATGCAGCACTTTTGAGCTTCCACAAGAACCAATGAGGTTCATTCTCGTGTGTTACGCAGCACATTTGAGCTTCCACAAGAACCAATGAGGTTCATTCTCGTTACGCAGCACGTTTGAGCTTCCACAAGAACCAATGAGGTTCATTCTCGTGTAACGCAGCACGTTTGAGCTTCCATAAGAACCAATGAGGTTCATTCTCGTGTTACGCAGCACGTTTGAGCTTCCACAAGAACCAATGAGGTTCATTCTCGTGTGTTACGCAGCACGTTTGAGCTTCCACAAGAACCAATGAGGTTGATTCTCGTGTTACGCAGCACGTTTGAGCTTCCACAAGAACCAATGAGGTTCATTCTCGTGTAACGCAGCACGTTTGAGCTTCCACAAGAACCAATGAGGTTCATTCTCGTGTGTTACGCAGCACGTTTGAGCTTCCACAAGAACCAATGAGGTTCATTCTCGTGTGTTACGCAGCACATTTGAGCTTCCACAAGAACCAATGAGGTTCATTCTCGTTACGCAGCACGTTTGAGCTTCCACAAGAACCAATGAGGTTCATTATCGTGTGTTACGCAGCACATTTGAGCTTCCACAAGAACCAATGAGGTTCATTCTCGTGTTACGCAGCACGTTTGAGCTTCCACAAGAACCAATGAGGTTCATTCTCGTGTGTTACGCAGCACGTTTGAGCTTCCACAAGAACCAATGAGGTTCATTCTCGTGTAACGCAGCACGTTTGAGCTTCCACAAGAACCAATGAGGTTCATTCTCGTGTTACGCAGCACGTTTGAGCTTCCACAAGAACCAATGAGGTTCATTCTCATGTTACGCAGCACGTTTGAGCTTCCACAAGAACCAATGAGGTTCATTCTCGTGTTACACAGCACATTTGAGCTTCCACAAGAACCAATGAGGTTCATTCTCGTGTGTTACGCAGCACGTTTGAGCTTCCACAAGAACCAATGAGGTTCATTCTCATGTTACGCAGCACGTTTGAGCTTCCACAAGAACCAATGAGGTTCATTCTCGTGTGTTACGCAGCACGTTTGAGCTTCCACAAGAACCAATGAGGTTGATTCTCGTGTTACGCAGCACGTTTGAGCTTCCACAAGAACCAATGAGGTTCATTCTCGTGTAACGCAGCACGTTTGAGCTTCCACAAGAACCAATGAGGTTCATTCTCGTGTTACGCAGCACGTTTGAGCTTCCACAAGAACCAATGAGGTTCATTCTCGTGTTACGCAGCACGTTTGAGCTTCCACAAGAACCAATGAGGTTCATTCTCGTGTTACGCAGCACGTTTGAGCTTCCACAAGAACCAATGAGGTTCATTCTCATGTTACGCAGCACGTTTGAGCTTCCACAAGAACCAATGAGGTTCATTCTCGTGTTACGCAGCACATTTGAGCTTCCACAAGAACCAATGAGGTTCATTCTCGTGTGTTACGCAGCACGTTTGAGCTTCCACAAGAACCAATGAGGTTCATTCTCGTGTTACGCAGCACGTTTGAGCTTCCACAAGAACCAATGAGGTTCATTCTCGTGTAACACAGCACGTTTGAGCTTCCACAAGAACCAATGAGGTTCATTCTCGTGTGTTACGCAGCACGTTTGAGCTTCCACAAGAACCAATGAGGTTCATTCTCATGTGTTACGCAGCACGTTTTAGCTTCCACAAGAAGAACCAATGAGGTTCATTCTCGTGTGTTACGCAGCACGTTTGAGCTTCCACAAGAATCAATGAGGTTCATTCTCGTGTTACGCAGCACGTTTGAGCTTCCACAAGAACCAATGTTCTCAGTCGTAAAGTAGGTTCGATTGAGCTCCTGATTATTTCCGCTGATCAATGTGAATAAAAGCCTAAATTAAATCTGTTCATCATATTAAGCGATCAAGTCTCTGCAGTCCCCGTTCAATTCTTATTGATTCATTTACGATCTCTTTATGAACTTTTTTGAAGCGTCAAAGTGGTAGTTGCGTAGCTGTCAATGGAGAGCACAGAAAACTCTCAGAATTCATCACAAATGTGTCCGTGTCAGTGTAATTATACATTTAAGAACTGAATAATAATATTTAACTACATGTACTTACTATAGGGTAAGGGTTAGGATGAGGGTGTGGTTTAAGGTTAGTTGCATGTAATTATGCATAATTTATAGTTATCACTATAGTAGCCTCATGTAACATGTGTAACAAAGACACTGTAAAATAAAGTGTTACCAAAATATCATGGGGAACGAAAAGCGAACGAAAGTCTTTTGCGGTTTTGGAACGACATGAGGGTGAGTAATTAATGGCAGAATTTTCATTTTTGTGTGCACTGTCCCTTTAAGACTGTTCTATTTAACTTTTAATATATAAACTTTTCAATATATTAACTTTCCTATATAAACTCTAAAGTGAATATAGGGATCACATTATAATGTACAACATTTAGATATTAGAGATTGTGATGTATATATCCGAGTGAAATGGCTTCCGGAACATGGAAAAATGTAGGGTGGGACATGATTTTGTCCATCGGGAATTGATTGGATCATTATGGTTTGCTATTGGTGGATCTCATGGGATTGACAGTTCTTCCCACCCTTGGGCCAGTAAACACGTCATCAGAGAAGAGAAGAGAAGAGAAGAGAAGAGAAGAGAAGAGAAGAGAAGAGAAGAGAAGAGAAGAGAAGAGAAGAGAAGAGAAGAGAAGAGAAGAGAAGAGAAGAGAAGAGAAGAGAAGAGAAGAGAAGAGAAGAGAAGAGAAGAGAAGAGAAGAGAAATCATTCATAATAAATACTTCAAAACAAGAATTGTCCATTTTGATTTAAAGACTGGCCAAGATACCAAAGTTTAAATAAAAAACAGACATTACAATATGAACTCGAAAATGTTTCCTAAACTATAAAAAAGCAACTTGCGAGCAATAAACTATTTCACTGGGAATGTACAGAGTGTAAGAAACCATTGTGTAGCAAGTGACAATATAACAATAGGATGACGATCATCTCATTATACACCTCGTGGTCTAGACATTTATAAATGTTAGGCTTTTAGCAGCCTGACTGTGTTTGTGGATGTTCGTTTCTTTCAGATTCCCATTTATTTTTGTTTGCTCTCTCTCTACATTCATTGTTAGTTTAGTACTTCATTTTCAGAGCTGTCAGATTTTTCATGCTTTTGAACTTTAATTTGATTATAAGCAAACAAAAACGTGCTGAATACTTCGTTACTCCACTTATCTAGCGGCAAACAGTAATTATTGTGCATTTGTTCTATCTGCCCTCTGAAGAATAACTAACGCTCTCAGCTGTAACTAAATATGTCTACCTGAACACAAAAGGGTGCTGGCATATTTAAAACAATTGAATATATTTCTACACTGCATTATTATGTCTTTGCTCCTCATACAAAACAAGCCGCTTATGAGACTGTTGTGGGTGGTTGCCAGGGAGTTGCTATGTGTCTGGCAAGATGTTCTAAGTGGCTTTTCCCCCTAGAAAGTCTTAGAAATATAACATGTTTTTGTGTTTGCATTTATCCTGAAGGTAGAGTTGTAAAGTTCAGCAGAGAAAAAAAAGGGACACTCTCTGTTCCTTTATACCACATGCCATTTGAGATTGAAGTAAACAGTTGGTGGCAGGTGACAATTGACCACTTTGTAAATAAAAATGAAATGCTGCAGAACCACAGTGTGTGCCTGCAGCTATGTGTGTGTAGAAAAAAAGATAGCCTACATTTGAAATGGACTGAAATATGTGCAGAAAAAGCTTTGGAGATGCAATCACTGATTTCATCATATGATTACATTTTATTTTAAATTAATTTTAAAGCCATGCTGACCTACATTGTCATACACCATCAGTTTAACTACTTATAAATAATATTTAATAAATAATATTTCTATGAATTGATTTTTATTTTAGCTGCATTACACCTATTTAATTAACCTTAAGGCCAGTTATTTAAAAAATCCAGTGAAAAAAAATAAACCGACTGAAAGTGGCTGGATGGTCTTATTTTTACACACACAAAAACACATACTGGTTTCCATGTTTTATGAGGACTTTCCCATAGACAAAGTCTTTTTATACTGTACAAACTGTATATTCTATCCCCTTCTACTAACCCTACCCCTAAACCCACCCATCATAGAAAACGTTCTGCATTTTTACATCTTCAAAACACTTAATTTAGTATGATTTATAAGCTGTTTTCCTCATGGGCACTAAGAATTTTTTCCATAAGGGCACAATTTACTGGTATTTCTATCCTTATGGGGACATTTGTTCCCCATAACTTAGGGAATACCAGGTACACACACACACACACACACACACACACACACACACACACACACCAACAGTATAATTAAAAGTGTGAAAAACACTTTTTTTTTTTGCCTTTCCTCTTCTGTCTGCTTTCCTCTTCTGTCACCACCTAATGTTAAGGATTTAACACAACTGTCTTTTTCAATTTGTTTTCCATTCTAATTTATCATTTTTGGCTGAAACTGATCAAATCTGATATACTAAAGCATTTTCGTTAACGTCGGTTAACTAAGAAATACACTTGCGCTCCCAGGGGCAGTTTAGCGCAAAGAGGAGGCGTGTTCCGGCGCAAACGTTCCCTCATGCTATTTTACAGGTTTAGAAAACAATTGCGCCACTGACCGAAAAAAACTAGTTTAAAGTCAGTGGCGCGTTGCGCATGTTATCATATGCTATTTTAAGGGCGCATGCTTGGCCATAATCAATGTAGCGTGTGCACAACGTGCATACACTTCGATTCTCTCATCTACGCAGAAGCAGCCGTTTTCATTTTTGCAAATCATACATTATTACGATAGATAGATAGATAGACAGTTTATTATAAAAGCATACATCTAGCTTACACATTTACCCAAATTATCATACGCCTGTTTAACCGAAGTTAATTTGGGTGTGTTTCTCCATCCCCAACGTCACTTCTCTGTGTTTTACGGCCCTGACGGGAACGTCGGTCTCCTCGGCTGTGAACGCTCCTGGCGTGCGCCTGGCAAATCCGCCGTTATAATAGGAATCTGCTATAGAACAAGCGCGCCTGCTCTTAAAGGGAATGTGAGATGACGCTCTGATTGGTTTATTTCACGTTACGCCCAAACCACACCTATGAATAATGAAGCTACTTCAGACCAACCCATTTTAGATTTGCGTCGGGCGCAAGAGTCATTTATCCCGCCGGTATAATAGCAACAGCGCCAAGACCCGCCCACAAAGTTACTTGCGTTTCGCGCTTGATACTTGCGTTTCAGATCGTTAAAATAGGGCCCTGTGTCTTTATTTGGCAAATAAAGTTTCTCATGTCTTATATAAGCCTTAGTGTTTGCACAGTTCAGGTAACACAGACTGAGGATTCTATCAATAATGTTTGTCCTTTCCATTTTAGAGATCATACTCTTCCTGCTTGAAGTTCTTTTGAGTGAGCTATTGTCCGTCACAGAGAGGTTTCCTGGTCGCAAGGCACTTTTAAAGGGTCGTGTGTGTGTGTGTGCATATATGTTGTTTCCCGTTCCCTTGAGAATCCTCTGCCTCCACTTTATGGAAATGTCAGTGATCACCCTGTCTCTTCCGCTGCGTGAGTCCGTGTGATGTGTGTACGCAAGTGTGCGTGTGTGTGTGGACAACTTGTGCTGGAGTTCACTGAAATGTTTGTGTGTGTGTTTGATGTGTAAATGTCACTGATCACCCCATTTCTTCCACCTGATTACCCATGCTTGCTTCTACCTGTCTGTGCGCTCAGATCTTCTCTGTGGGTAAATGTGTCCTGAGGCCAGAGGAAAGGACTGGTGCATTATGGGTGTGGGGCCAACTCCCCAAAACTGTGTGACTGTGCAGAGAATGCATGCGGATGTCACACAGTGTCATTGTATTGGAACCACAAAAAAGGTCAGATTACATGCCCCCATCATACTCGCATGGTGTATTTGGCACTTGAAGAAATAAAGTTTTGCCTCATTAAGCACGGCATCAAGCTCCTTTCCTGTGAGATCAACTCGGTAATCACCCATCGGTTAAAGATTAAAGGTGTTGGCACAAAGCCTGAACAATGATGTCGTAGTAACTGGAGATTTATTTAGTAACATTTAGTGGTGCTTTATAACTAGGAATGTTATGCTTGTTCATGGGTCATTGACAAATAAGAGTGTCCAAGATAAAAAAGAAAATCTAGCTCGCGTCAAGAAGTTCTTAGAAATGAACCTGAATTAACTTTAGTTTAGTTATGTGGTATTTTACTTATTTTATATATCAATGATATATTTATATATGGTTTGTTAATAATTAGATTTACTTTTTGTGTTTTCTGTTTTCATTTCAATTTTAAAGATTTAGTAATTTCTTGTTTTGTCATTTGTATTAGTTTTTTTTGTTTGTTTACATATTAAGTAATTTAGTTTTTAGTTTTAATTATTTTAGTACTTCAACTGTTAATGTTTATTTTATTTCAAGGAATTTTCAAGGAATCAAGGATTTTTTTTAATAGTTTTAGTCAACGATAATAACCCACGTTGCACCACATGACCTTTATTTGGTGTACAAAGGTTTTAAGATATTAATAAGCAGTTTTGTTAAAATGATTTTAAAATTGTTTATATATATTTTTTTAATTATTTAAATATAAAAGATTATGCCAAACTACTTGTTCTTTTCAAGAATTCATTATTATTTTATTATGAATTTTCTTGAATGCATTTTTGAATAGAATTTATATATTTTATATATACTTTTTCTACTTTTTTATATTTTTACTTTATACTGCCCCCAAAATATCTAAAGGAATTTGAATTCAAATGATTTGAAGTATTAAAGTGTTAAATTTAAAGTGTACGTGTGCAATTTTGAAACATAACTCATCCCACGCCATATACAAACATGAATGGCGACTAGTTTTGACACATTTCTGTTTTATCACCTTTGTTCGTTTAAGCAAAGCACTTAGTGGCTTCAGGAGGGCTGTTTCTGCAATTAGTCTTCTTTTTTTGGGGGGAAAGAAAGTGTCTGCTAAATGGCAAGTAATTTGCTAACAAGTGTGGTGGGAGGCACTGAGGCATTGGCCTTTAGCTTCATAATGGCAGACAGAAGTAATTTTTTCCCGCAGAGACAGTAAGAATGTTGACCTGGGATGCTTCAATGGGAACACACACCAAACGAGAAGACTGTTCCAAAAAGTACACAGCAATATCATGCTGCCTTCTAAAATATCTTGTTTAGCACAAATCCTAAGGTAGCATCAGGTGTATACATACATAGCGGACAATACAATCCCAGAATGCATTGCAACCAGCTCTGTTGATGGTGGATGTAGTTGAGATGTCAAACGTAAATCAATATACAATATGCTTTGTTCATTTATTGGCACTATATAAATTAAAGTAATCTAAATACTTATGACATCTCAAGATTTAAATTACTTTTGCCATTGTCTTGCACTATTTTTAAAGTAATAGCCCTTTAAGGCTTTTTATTAAGATTAATTTTCATTCTCATTTACACAATATTGTTTTTTCTAATGGATGCCTCTAGATAATGATGACAATGTTTATAATATCTTTATATTTCATGCCTTTTAGTCGCATTTAGCAGATTAGAGCTGATAATTAGAATAATAGATAACTAGATTAGAAATGTAGTTCACATTGGTTAGTGACCGTCATATGAAAATAGTTGTGTTATTATTGATATTTGCAAAAATTTCAATATCAGTGCATACTTAATTCAGTACTGAAAAAGATCTACTAAAATAGTTTTTAATTTCAGATCAAATTGTATGAAAGTATCACATTGTTAGCTTAGCAACATGCTAAAGCCAAGTTGTTAACGTCCCCCTGTGGTGAAAATCCAGCTTTTAAAGTTGTTTTTATGTCTATGTGGTGTTTTTAATATGCTTTAAGACAAACCATGTGCAAAATAATGTCAACACCATTGCTGAGTATTTTCTCCTTGAAAACTGCAGTGAACCAAAGACGCGGTTTGAAATCGCTGGTGTTTCTGACGTCACAAACTACCTTGTAACCAATCAGGTCAACGTGTGATCGTCAACAAGTGAATCTCTGAGCTGGTGTGAGTGAGTGGAGGCGGGGCTAATTTGCATATTCAGAAAACCGCGTATACTAGGCAGTATACTACTACGTATATGAGGCAAGCGTGTAGAGTTACATTCAAGCTAATTTAAGGCATGAAGATTTAAATTTATTACATTTAAATATGTCATTTTGGTGATCAAAAATGAGTTTTAAGGGATACAATTTTGGACTACAGGGGGACTTTAACTAAAAATACTTTCATCAAATTCCTAAATTGTTACCTGCTTTTTGCAACAGAGCTTACAGTATATCTGAGAATATTCCAAGACTGAATGGAATGTTTTTATCCTTTTGACACATACTGTATTCATATAGTTTGAATTGCACACAGGCTTCCATTCAATTTAGAAAGAACGGGAGAGCTCATATTATCACTCTCATCTCAGGTCACATGCCTTCCCTACTGTTTTCTAATGGTCACTTCTTCAGAATTATTGATGTCATCTGAAGCCATTCTGACTTTAGATGGAGAGATTAGATTCGCAATACACAAAGGCCTTGACACAAGTTTCTTACAAAGCACCAGAGTGAAAGTCCCTTTGAGATATTTTTCTGAGTTTATTAGGTAAAATAGGGGTCCGGATTTGTGTGGCAAAAACTGTGCACTACTGACATGGTGATATTCTTGTGACAAATAAATACCTTTCCCTCCACATTAACTGCGTGTCTAGGAGCAGTGTGTATTTGCAGATGTTCTCAGAAGTATATTTCATTTTTTTATGGCCTAAATCTTTTTGCTACAGCCCAAGGACTCATGTGTTAAAAACTGTGTTTAGAGAGGGCATCAGTAAGCCTAATATAGAAAAAGTCAGCCATTTCGGATGATTATTTAACGGTGAAGTGTTTATATTTTCAGTGTTAAATAAAACGCTTTTTCATATCTACATTATTTCAGCCACAGAACAAAAAATAAAAATGGTAATTGCGACTTTTTATCTCACAATTCACACTCTTTTTCCCCTCACCATTCTGAATTGATTGAGCCTGTTCTGAATTGATTGAGCCTGAGTTAATTGAACTCGCAATTCTGAGAAAAAAACATTTCTGTAACCAAATCTGAATGACTTTTCCCATGTATTGACCCCATATCTATCTATCTATCTATCTATCTATCTATCTATCTATCTATCTATCTATCTATCTATCTATCTATCTATCTATCTATCTATCTATCTATCTATCTATCTATCTATCTATCTATCTATCTATCTATCTATCTATCTATCTATCTATCTATCTATCTATCTATCTATCTATCTATCTATCTATCTATCTATCTATCTATCTATCTATCTATCTATCTATCTATCTATCTATCTATCTATCTATCTATCTATCTATCTATCTATCTATCTATCTATCTATCTATCTATCTATCTATCTATCTATCTATCTATCTATCTATCTATCTATCTATCTATCTATCTATCTATCTATCTATCTATCTATCTATCTATCTATCTATCTATCTATCTATCTATCTATCTATCTATCTATCTATCTATCTATCTATCTATCTATCTATCTATCTATCTATCTATCTATCTATCTATCTATCTATCTATCTATCTATCTATCTATCTATCTATCTATCTATCTATCTATCTATCTATCTATCTATCTATCTATCTATCTATCTATCTATCTATCTATCTATCTATCTATCTATCTATCTATCTATCTATCTATCTATCTATCTATCTATCTATCTATCTATCTATCTATCTATCTATCTATCTATCTATCTATCTATCTATCTATCTATCTATCTATCTATCTATCTATCTATCTATCTATCTATCTATCTATCTATCTATCTATCTATCTATCTATCTATCTATCTATCTATCTATCTATCTATCTATCTATCTATCTATCTATCTATCTATCTATCTATCTATCTATCTATCTATCTATCTATCTATCTATCTATCTATCTATCTATCTATCTATCTATCTATCTATCTATCTATCTATCTATCTATCTATCTATCTATCTATCTATCTATCTATCTATCTATCTATCTATCTATCTATCTATCTATCTATCTATCTATCTATCTATCTATCTATCTATCTATCTATCTATCTATCTATCTATCTATCTATCTATCTATCTATCTATCTATCTATCTATCTATCTATCTATCTATCTATCTATCTATCTATCTATCTATCTATCTATCTATCTATCTATCTATCTATCTATCTATCTATCTATCTATCTATCTATCTATCTATCTATCTATCTATCTATCTATCTATCTATCTATCTATCTATCTATCTATCTATCTATCTATCTATCTATCTATCTATCTATCTATCTATCTATCTATCTATCTATCTATCTATCTATCTATCTATCTATCTATCTATCTATCTATCTATCTATCTATCTATCTATCTATCTATCTATCTATCTATCTATCTATCTATCTATCTATCTATCTATCTATCTATCTATCTATCTATCTATCTATCTATCTATCTATCTATCTATCTATCTATCTATCTATCTATCTATCTATCTATCTATCTATCTATCTATCTATCTATCTATCTATCTATCTATCTATCTATCTATCTATCTATCTATCTATCTATCTATCTATCTATCTATCTATCTATCTATCTATCTATCTATCTATCTATCTATCTATCTATCTATCTATCTATCTATCTATCTATCTATCTATCTATCTATCTATCTATCTATCTATCTATCTATCTATCTATCTATCTATCTATCTATCTATCTATCTATCTATCTATCTATCTATCTATCTATCTATCTATCTATCTATCTATCTATCTATCTATATAATGAGATGTACTTTTAATGTGTACTCAGGCACAGTTATCAGTTTCGAAATGGCCAAATATTGGCTGATGAATCAGCCTGGGTGATATATTGGTCATTAATCAGAGTAGTATTTGGCTTCTATTGGCTTATCTGGACTTTTTTTAAATATCATGGTCAGCACTTTATTCTTACGCTCAGTGTGCTTTCATTCATGCATCATAATTAGCCATCTTTGCATATTTAGTGAAGCTTAACTGTTCATTACATCAAAATTAAACATGGGTTTTCATTCCGTTATTGATGTTCTCTTCACAGACATCGCTCCGTACTTTAAAACCGAAGTAGGGGGTGCACAAACACACCTGGAGGGGAACAGATTCGTGCTCACCTGTCTGGCTGAGGGCAGCTGGCCGCTGGAGTTCAAATGGATGAGAAACAGCACAGACATCACTGAATACACACCAGAGTACAGGTAACAATGAAAAACACACAAACCAAGTTCATGAAACACGCCATTATGGACTTTAATTAACTTGCCGATCTTTGAGGATCATGAAGTCCGCATAAAGCAGCAAAACATAAAACTCCCAAGCCACAAATTTCACATTTTGATTTAATGGGATTTTTAAAGTAGTTTTTATAGCACTGTTTTGGTATGAGTAACCATTATCCTAACTTGCACCCATGTACTGAGGTCATTGGATTCTGTGTTGGAGATTGTACAGCAGACAATAGTGCTACAATATAAAATAATATAGACAGTGCAGAGTCCTTCGGGATCTCATTTGTACTGTTTCCTTCTTTGGCCTCTTTCTCGTGTCTGGTCATCCATCTTTGACCCCTCGTGTTTTGGAGACATTATTATTAGACTGACCTCAGAGTTGTGTATAATAAAGAAATGGTGTATAATAAGAACAGTGTTAGCAAGATGAGCGATGAGGTCTGTTTTCATCTATTTTAAAGCCAAAAAATGTGACTTCAAAATGGGATAGTTCACTGAAAAATTCAAATTGTAATAATTTGCTCATGTTGGGAGGAGTTAATACTTTTATTCAACAGAAACGCACCAAGTTGATCAAAGCGACTGTAAAAATTTTACTTTGTTACAAAAAAAAAACATTATTATTGTTAACAAAAACTATTCAAAACATTTTAGCTGAAATAAAATATAATTATTACATGAAAATTAGAAATGTTGCATTGCAGACTAACTGAAGTAAAATTAAGTTGAAGCACTAAAATTAATAACTGTAAATAAAGAAAAATAAAGAAACAACTTATACACGTGACACAAGCACATAAACTTATTAAAAATAAAATGTTAAAATTAAAATGTTTAATTTTGACAATATAAGAGTAAAGGCAAATTCAAATATTTATAAAAAACGAAATTTGAATAAAACTAAATATTAATAAAACAAGAAATAATACGAAAATAACACTAATACTACACCTGTATGATTTCCTTTTCTATTTCATCTTGAGAGTCATTTTGAAATGTAATGTTTTCCAGTGTTCTTCAGAATCATGCGTTTAATCAGCAAAGTTGATTCCACGTTCAGTCCATGTGAACCATCAGTTCTGCATTAAACAGTCATCTGTAAAAACCGAATCAACACAGATCTGAGCAGCTCTGACCCTGTGGGCTTGTAATCTTTCTTGTTAAACAGCACAAGCTCACATCCATCTGCTCATAAATCCAAGCACTTGTTAGCGTCCACATTCAAACTTCTTGTGTGTTTATTGAACTGCTTATTGTACACATTGAGGAAATCATGTTGCAGGTACAGATAACACATATTTGACAATTATATAATGTAGAGACAGGTTTTGGGATGTGTTTGAAATGGCATAGTAACATACTACTCATACTATATGGTCAACGGTATGTATAACCAGCGCATGTGTAGTACACTTTATTCCACAATGCAATGCACTCCATTTGACCTTTTAATTACAGTGTGAAGAATGAACCTGTAATAATATCTCACTCCAGATTTGAGCCACTCCTTGGCTCATTATTTGATCCAAAAGGGAGAAGTTAAGATATTTTTATGCAACAGTGGATTAAAGAAATGTCATAACTGGAAGTGACTCACTGAATTAAACATGCAGCCTAGTGAGGTTATGAGACAACAATGTACTACAATACTATTTGTAACATTTATCATTGCATAATAGTGTATAGTGCACAGCAAGAACATATCCATTACTCAAGTAAGAACTATGTAAATCCCAGCTCTCTTTCTTTCTTCCAGGTACACGATCACATTGTTAAACCGCAAGGACACGGGTTTGTATCAGTGCGCGGTGAGGAACAGGATGGGAGCGCTGATCCAGACGAGAGCTGATGTTCGTGTGGCTTGTAAGTACATGTGTATGTTGTTAGAAAGGGAGTCTGGGAGGCTGAAGCACAAATGGATTTCACACATCACCACACTCACCTAGAACACACTCATATGCATGTAGCACAGGGTCCCATAGGGGAAGAACTAGAAGTGACATTCAGGAAACACTCCAGTAATTTTTAAATATGCTGTCTATCCAGTACACTTTATTTACTCTTTGTAATGCAGCTGGTGTTTGGGACACATATACAAGTATATTACGGCAAAAGCCACTGAAGGCCATGTATTCAAATAATTTGACCATGGTCAAGGGGTGTTGGAGTGGCTTAAACATCCTACGCTGATAAAATCATTAAACCGCAGAAGCCTAAAGGGTTAGTTCACCCAAAAATGAAAGTTATGCCTTTAATTTCTCACCCTCATGTCATTCCAAACTTGTAAGACTTTAGTTCATCTCTGGAACTGAAATTAAGATATTTTTACTGAAATCTAAGAGTTTGTGTCCCTCCATTGACAGTCTGCAACTACCACTTTAAAGCCCCAAAAAGGTAGTCAAAAGCACTGGAGTCACATGGATAACTTTAATGATGTCTTGACTACCTTTTTGGAGCTTGAAAGTGGCAGTAGTGTAGCTGTCAATGGAGGGACAGAAAGCTCTCAGATTTCATTAAAAAGATCTTTATTGTTTTAACAAAATGACAGAGAATGTTGATATCCGAAAAGAGCAACATACTTATGAGATGTTAAATGTGCCTCATATTGCAACCTAAATCATAGTCACAATATTATTTTTTTCTCTCTCTTTCTTTCTCTCTCCTAGACATGGATAACTTTGCGGAACTGGAACAGAGGAAAACGGTCTCCCAGGGAAGAGCCGCTATCCTGAATCCCCCTGCTGTGAGCAGTTACCCTCGCCCTCAGGTCACATGGTTCAGAGACGGCTTCAAGATCATTCCTAACCATCGGGTGTAAGTTGCCATTTGACATTTTGACATCTGTGAGGCTTGTCCTGTAAAAAAGATCAATGGATATTGACTAAAACCTGCTCTAATTTATTATGTAAATGGTTTTGTCTAAAAGGGACGCTTAAGTCATCATTTACTGACTCCTATCATTTGTTTTCCAATCCTTTATGGCTTTCTTCGATAAAATATTTGTCTTTTTGATGAATATTCTGCTCATTCTTTTCAGTAGATTGTGAGTGAATGAGAACTGAGTCATAAGAAAATAAGAAGTTTATACGACTCATGTGAGGAGCACACCAAAGTCAATATTCTCTGAAAGTCATTGTTTAAAATTTCTCTTTTTGTTTTCCACATAAGTCAGTCAGTCTTATAGGTCTGGAATGATATGATGGTTACTAAATGAATACAGAATTTTCATCTTTAAGTGAATTAATAATTTAAAGGATCTATATATATAAATATATATATATACATATTGACAACAAAAAGTCAGGCAACCCTCATCTGTACAGTCTTAAACACACACACACACACACACACACACACAGACACACATGCTTGCATTGAAAATAGTGTTTCATCAATCACTGTCTACTGTCTTTAGACTGATTTCATCAGTTGGCCCCCACGGCAATGATGTGCTTTATGACATTTATTGATTCTCTAAATGAAACCGGCACGTCCTGCAGTTGTTGATGCCACGCTCCAGATTCTTGGACTGTTAGTAGCGGGGTCGACACGTCTACTCATCAAGCTTTACTGTCAGCATCTGAGGATAGCTCACCTCGCCGGCTGTCAGTCAAACTTATGAGACGGTCTTCATTTCAAAGGCCACTCGTACGTGAAATGCGTTACTCTATCAAAGAAACAAGATCTATAGTGAGTTATAGTGATTGTGAGTAGAGTGAAAATTGTTTAAGCAATGTAGTGTGATTGATGCTTAATTATTTTTTGTGATTGATGCTTCATCCTTGTGTTGTTCCAAACTGACTTGTATGCAACAGTGGATTAAAGAAATTTCATAACTGCAAGTGACACACTAAATTAAACATGCAGCCTAGTGAGGTTTTGAGACAACAATGTAGTACACTACTATTTAAAACATTTATCATTGCATAATGTGCTCTGTTTCAACCTCAAAAAAGATGTAGTGTGCAGTATACTGACAGGGGAAAATGTTGAAGATTTTTTTTTTTTTTTTTTGAATGTGTGGCTTTGTGCAGGGAACATAAACTTTATGTTCCATGCACAAAGCTACACATTAAAATAAAAAGAAGATAAAATAAAAAAATAAGTTTTAACTCATTATTCAAAATTCACTTTTACATGGTGTTTGAAGATAAATGTGTGTCGGCAGTGTGTGTACACAACCACCCACTAATGGTAAAAATACACTCACTCGTCTTTGTTTTAATCTCCATAAATCATAATCAGTGTCTCAGAACAAGCCCTTTGCAGATTCTAGCAGTGTGATGTCACATATGCCTAGGCCCCGCCCACAAATGCCCTATTAGCATAGAACCGCCATGAGTGAGCTTTACACAGTCCGCCATGTTTATCTCCTTGCCAGAGCATTTAACAGCAGCATTCAAATAAGACATTTATTTTTATTAAATCAGGAGCAGTGAGTGATTTTCTGTTTTTCTTTTTTTTTGTTTGATTCATATTAACAGCATATATAGCAGTAGGTACTGAATATTACGCTGCTTTCACTTTAATACACAGATCTAATATACACACACATGATTTATTTCCCTGCTGTTTACATTCACAGACATAACCGACTGTGTTTATTTTAGTAGTGGGAAGTTCGGATCATTTTACTGACTCGGATCTTTGAATCTCGTTCATCAAAAGGAACAAATCTTTTTTCGAGTCATTTCATTTATTTCGTTCATTTCAGCAGAATGTATTTAAAATCTTACATGATAGCCAAATTCCCCAAACATATCAAATGTTGATCGCATTTAGAATAAGAAAAAAATGGCAATGCAAGGAAAAGGACAAATCATGAGAAACAGAAACGATTAATTAAAGGGTTAGTTCACCCAAAAATGAAAGTTCTGTCAGTAATTACTCACCCTCATGTTGTTCCAACCCAGTAAGACTTTCGTTCTTCTTCGGAACACAAATGAAGATATTTTTGATGAAATCTGAGAGCGGTGATTAAATAAATCTCAGATTTAATCAAAAATATCTTCATTTGTTTCATTTTTGGGTGAACTAACCGTTTCATTTATTATAGTTTACCTCACCTCCCGATCTAAGCCGTTCGTTCAACCCGTGACATCCTCATAAACTGAGCTATGCAGTCTGTAATACCGGATACAGAATTGATTAGTTCACGTTTCGAGTCTATTGACTTCGGGTTCGAGTCATTCGTTCATCACGTGACAGCCCCATAGGCTGAGCTATGCAGTCGGTACCGGATACAGAATTGATTAGTTCATCTTTTGAGTATTCGGTTTGAGTCGTTCGTTCATCACGTGACAAAAGAATGAAATAATCAGAAGAACCAGACCCGAAGACTCGAGAGTTGAACTATTCATTTCTCTTTCCGGTACTGACAGCATAGTCTCTATGGGACTGACAGGAAGAACGAAAGACTCGGACCCGAACCCGAATCCGAAGACTCGAGAGATGAACTAATCATTTTGGATTCCTGTACAGAACCCATGTTGCGCGTGCGCAGTCAACACAAAATGAACGAATCACTCTCTGAGACAACTCGGTAGTCCCGAGTCATATTAAAGAATCATTCATGACCGACCCATCACTAGTTTATTTGAACTTTATGTGTTTTTGACATAACCTTGTGTGTATTTGACAGTTTAAGCGCAATAAGACGTGAAAGAGAACTTAGTTTAATACTCACGGGACGCACCGACTGAAAGCCAACTTTCTGTGTGCCTGCTTCGGATGTGTGTGCTCAGAAAACCATATATCAGAAGTTTCAGACAGATAGTAAACTTTCATGATGATGAAGAACTGCAGTGTCATGTGATCGTGACCATGATAGAGATGATAAACAAAACCAAACAGATATTCTAGTTTTTGGCAGAGTTTCCGAGGCACGAGCTGTACAGGATCCACTCTCTTCAGGAAAGCAGCAGCTCATTTGCATGTAAAGATACATGCATGAAAACAGCATGTCTTTCCAACATTTCCAACATGGTATAATACATGATCTTTGGGGTATTTTGAGCTGAAACTTCACAGGCACCTTCTGGGGACAACTGAGACTTATATTACATCTTGTAAAAAGGGGCATAGGTCCCCTTTAAGATTGCATGTTTTTAGGTCTTCAAGAAACGTGGAAGGCAATTTAGTGGACATCTTAAGTCCTTAGGAAGTCCTGAATTCATTTTGAACCACATTTTTTTTATTTTCTACTAGATTTTTATGTATTTTATCCCTACTGTCAGCTTTCGGATCTCTCTTTGTGCTTGAACATTCTGGATTTGCATTGCTAACAAATCTGGGATTAGTTCTTTGTCTCCATGTCAGTGAACAGTTAGGAGATCGCCTAAAAAGACTACAGAGATTTTCAAAAACAGATAGAATTTGCAAGTTAAAACTGAGAGAAAAAAAAGTTTTATACGCAGGTACAATTCGTGTCTAGTTTGGTTGTTTGGCTTGTGTTTTGAGTGTAAATTGAAGCATGTGATTTCTAAAAGAGTGTTGAAATTGGTCTTCTTGTTGCTCTTATCTGCATGAAATTTCATTTCCATGTTCACTCTTTCCTCTTGATTACTCTTTGAACTTCAGATCTCCAGACACGTACTGCTCTTCCCTTCATCTAGTTCTCACTTTCTCTCTCCATCCCTCCCTCATTTTGATTTTTTTTTTCTTTTTTTTCTCTTCCTTCTCTGTCTGATTGTGATGATTGAATTGGCTCTTTGGTTCTCAACAGTGCCAGATTTGGGTTCCTTGGCTTGTAACAATAGCAGAACCCTTTTTGGTGCTAAATAGAACCCTTTTTAAAAGGTTTCATAAAGAACCATGTTTTGAAAGTGTGATATAGAACCATTTAAATAATAGTTTATTTTCATTAGTATTAGTTATTTATATAATTTATTAATATTATACTTTTTTACACCTGTATCTACCTGGTCTTGTAATACCTTGTAGCCTCTATTAGGGTTTTCCATTAAAAAGCTGATGGCAAGTCATGTCAAATAGGTACTTATTTACTGACGTGAACAGTCATTAGCTGAATACTTCATTGAACATAAAAAACACAAATAAATAAAACACAAGAGGAAAAAATACATGATTGGTAGGAAAACATGCAGTTAGTTACAATTTTGAAAGTAAAAATGTATTGACATTTTAAGAAGGATTTTAAGGATAGTTTGTGTAGTTGGATTGTTGATCTCCAGACCAGTGTTGCCAACTATTTTCGAAGGAAAGTAGCTAACGCCTGCCCAAAAAGTCGCTAAATGTCACTAGATGATGTCATGTGTTAATTAGCATATTCATGACATCATCACATCATACTTACGTTCTGCCTGCCTAATGTTTTCTCTCCAAATTCATGCTCACATACTGTATTTTAATATATTATAATACAGCCGAATGTCCAATAAAGCTGTTCTCATTTCCTATATATATTTTTTTTTTTGTCTGACAATAGAACGAGTATGATATAGTGAATGACAAAAAAATTTACTTGTGTAAAATTAACTGAATTGAGAGAGTACGGAAACTGGATGAACTAAAGCTCTTTGATAGTGAGTATTACAACAAGCACAAGAAAAGAATGGAAATTAAAATGGTCAACCTAAATTCTTTAAATATAAAACAAAAGAGAAGCAGATAAGTGATAAGTCCGTGGCAACAACACTGCTCATTCACGTCTGTCAGCTGCCGTGCGCAGAATGCGCTGTTGCTCCTCTCAATCATTCACTGAACAGGGTAGATGCAGAGACGTGTGACGGCAGGGAGAAAGCAAGACCGCTCGCAGGACAGTACTGTCTGGCAACATTTGGAAAGTTACTGAGGTTTGTCCAAAAAAAAGCCGCTAGACTTGTCTCTAAAAAGTCACTTAATCGAGCGACAAAGGCACAAAGTTGGCAACACTGCTCTAGAACAGGTTGTTTTGTTTTTGACAGTTAGAGATTTAAAAAACAAAAAGGCGGGAAAAAGAACCCTTAACTCCAACACAAAGAACCATTTCAGCATAAAACGGTTCTTCAGGACAATATGGTTCTAAATAGAACTGTTACTATGTGTAAAGAATACTAAAGGCCTGTTCACACCAAGAATGACGACTTTAACGATAACTGCATTATCGTCCACTCCACACCAACGCACAATAACGCTTTGTTTATATATACATGCTGCAGTTATGTCACATTTAAAGGGATAGTTCACCCAAAAATGAAAAGTAAGTCATCATTTACTCACCCTGGTGTTGTTCTTAAAAAAGGATGTTCATGCTTCATTCAAAGCTGCATTTATTTATTCAAAAAAAATTCAGTAAAACTGTAATGTGGAAAATTACAATTTCAAATAACTGTTTTCAATTTCAATGTCACATGATCCTTCAGAAATCATTCTAATATGCTGATTTGGTCCTCAAAAAACAGTTTTCATAGTTATCAATGTGGAAAGCAGTTGTGGAAACCTTGATTTTTGGCAGAATTCTTTGATAAATAGAAAGTTAAACACCATTTATTAGTCAGCACAGCATTTATTTTTTTATAGAAATCTTTTATAACATTATAAATGTCTTTATTGTCACTTTTGATCAATTTAATGTGTCCTTGCTGAATAAAAGTTTCTTTCTTTCAAAAAAGTAATTTCATTTTAAAGAACTAGATGATAAAAATTTCTTTGTGTAACATATTTCCCCAGTGGCATCAAGCCGTAACACCCTGTTGGGCTCTAATTGTAATCTTTATTTTTAAGTGCGTGGCCTCATAAACAGATCTGCCTGAGGACAGGATGTTGACCAGCTGGTGTCCTATTAGTGACACAATAACCTGAAGCTGACTGCTCTGAAGCCTGCAGTGATCACTGTGGACTTAAAGAAGGGCGCACAAACCCCCACAACCCTTAACATCAGTGGCTCAGCTGTCAACACCGTTGAGTCCTTAAGTTCGCCCTTAAGAGGGAAGCAAACACTGATACTGTCGTAAGGGAAGGATCAACAGAGGATGTATTTTATGTGACAACTGAAGAAATGCAGTCTACACAATAGTCTTAACAGTTTGGTACAGGTCATTCACTGCACAGGAACACACAGCACCGTGACAGGTCAAAGTAGTCCCGTGCCCAGCATCATTTTAAAACTGACATTGATGTGTAATTTACAACTAAATATACACAGTGTATATATATATATATATATATATATATATATATGTATATGTATATGTATATATATATTTTTTTTTATTATTATTATTTTTTGTAAAAAGGGTTTCATTTGTTATAACATTAGTTAAAGGGTTAGTTCACCCAAACATTTTAATTCTGTCATCATTTAATCACACTTATGTTGTTCCAAACCTGTATGAGTTTCTTTCTCTCTTTCTCATTTTGTTTTTCAACACAAAAGAAGTTAATTTAAATAATGTTGGTAACCAGCCAGTTGATGGGCCACATTGACTTCCATAGTAGGGGGGGGGGGGGGGGGGGGGGGGGGGGGGGGGGGGGGGGGGGGGGGGGGGGGGGGGGGGAAATACTGTCAATGTCAATGGCTACCGTCAACTGTCTGGTTAGCAACATTCTTCAAAATATCTTCTTTTGTGTTCAGCAGAAGAAAGAAATTCATACAGGTTTGGAACAACATAAGGGTGAGTAAATGATGGGAAAATGTTAATTTTGGGGTAAACTCTCCCTTTAATGCAACAGGTAACAGGAAACTGCACAGCTGCAACATCTTAAACAATTTACAGTACCATTCAAAAGTTTCAGGTTGGTACGTTTCTTTCTTTCTTTCTTTCTTTCATTCTTTCTTTCTTTCTTTCTTTCTTTCTTTCTTTCTTTCTTTCTTTCTTTCTTTAGAAAATATCTTATACCCACCAAGGCTGCATTTATTTGATAAAAAATACAGTAACGTGGTGTAAGGGATCCACTGGAGGTAAGCTTATTGAGAACCCAAGTGCAGTTTATAACCAACAAGATCAAACATGAAACAAAAACATGGCGTGGCATGAAAACTCAAGACATGGACAAAGCTGCAGTCCGTAACTTTTTGGGGTTAAAAATGATCCAAAGTAAATATCCAGGCAGTGTTCAAAACTATCTGCTTGCCTTCAAAACGGTAAGCTTGTAATAATGTTTTCAGTTCCAGTGGTACTTGTGGATTTCCGCGGGAAATTTGAGCATGTCTTTGCGTCATTACGTCACATCTGTGCACATACAGTAAAGAAGGTGTCTCGGCTAGTAGGCTATGAGTGTGAGGATGTTGGAGGTGGAGATTTATAGCCTTTTCTCACAGCACTTGATATAATTAAACTTATCAATTTGATGGCGGATCCAGAAAGGTTCAAACGACAATCACCAGTGACAACAGGAGATTCACCCGATGTAAAATGCAAATGACTTATTTTGGACTTCGGAGTGGCTACAGAAAAAAAGAGACTGCAACCGGGCCCATGCGAAAAACAAGGATAAATATCGGAAGGGCATTAAATGTAGTCACGCAATGCTGATGTTGTTAACATTAACAGTTTGAGAACAAAGTATAATTTGCATGATTTGACGTGATATGATAAGCGATCGTTAGATTTAATCAGCGTGATTTTCTGCAATGCTTTTTTTTCCCTTAGTTGGTCAGAACAAAAGTGGATGTTACTTGTTCTTACAAACAAATTCTTATGTTGGCCATACTTCCAAAAAGTAGAATCTGTGATTCCGAATGACAGTCTCCACACCGGCGCGGTGACTGACAGCCGCACATTCTCCTCAAAACATTGGATTCGTCCGCGCTGTGCCGTGCCAAGGCACAACCCACGTAAAGTTGATAATTCCGCGAATAACTGCAATTGCAGATTTCGAACAGAGATATGGCGACAAAGTTCCGTAGTTTTTCCTCTATGGCTTCAAAAACATGATGCTCATGGTGCAACACATAATGCACAAAATGTCTGCTACTTGCGTAGATAGAGACCAACAATTAAAAATGGCACAGATGTATGTACATCCCCTTGCCTCCAGGACATCTACAACATCCAACAATACGCCTTCATGCGAGTCATCGCCCCTTTGAAATACTTTCATAACCATAAGCACAAAAATAACCATGCACAAGGACAGTAACCCTCATTAACAACTGAACAACATCCCTGCTAAACGCTGGCTGTTGTGAAGCTAGCGTTTGCAGCTGGAATTCACCACCTGATATTTACTCCCACATTAATACACAGCACACTAATGTCCTTCATTGCATAATTATTCATTTTATGCAATGATCCTGTAGGAATCTTTAATATGTGCATTAAGCAAGCTATATAAAGTTGCATATTTGACCAATTAACAGTGTATTGTATGTTGCATTTGATGTATTTTCTATGATTAACATGACTGAAAAATATTCAACACTCTCTTTACCTTTATATTTCACATTGTGCATTCTTTTTGTGTGTACAGGTATGTTTATTGTGACCTTGGGAGCAATTTTAAAGTCAAATTTAGTCTGTTTCCTGGCTTGGAAACTCAGTTTGTTAGTCTGCCTGTCTTTCTTTCCAATGGTGCTCTCTATTCCTCTATTTTTCCCTATTGTCACAACCTTATAATAATTTTAGCACTGCTGTTAAGTATTTAGTGAACTCGTTGTGTATGGTTTAACTCATTCCCTGCCAAAGCTACAGTTGGTGTATTTCTAAAGAATAAAAGTGATTTCTGCTCCACTAGCGAGAGACAAATCAGAATCATGAAAGTAATTGTGCTTTCCAAACAGGTTTTTCCAAACTCACTTACTGCTCTTTTTCACTTCAAATGAAACGTCTGTTCTGGCAAAATTGCAATCAACTTAGAAATCACAAACATCTAATTATAGATGTACATAGTAGATGTTTTAAAAGTGATCATTTTTAGGGGATATTAAAGGGATAGTTTAGCCAAAAATCCCTGTTTGATACAGTGGGGTCCAAAATTCTTTAGTTTTCTACAGAACAAAGTACAGTACATCATACAGATTTGGAACAGCGTGAGAGTAAGTAAATGAGTAAATCAGTTTTAGGTAAACTATCTATTTAAATGTGTAAAATTAGCTAAAATGAATCTGGACCATAACACGCTTCACCTTACACTTAACTTTCTTAAATCTAGCATGAAAGTATTAGTTGAAGGCCTGGAATATCTTCTATTTTAAAGTTAAAGCTGAAAGTGTGAAAACATCCCATGCTGAGATTTTTCCACTGTGGATTCATTTTGGACCGAGTGCAAGACTTCTCTTTTTTCATTTTCCCTTCCCTTCCCTCTTTTTTTTTCCCCTGGATGGAGAGGCTGGAATTAAAGACTCTGAGTTCAAAGGGATTTTTTTCCCCCTTACAGGAGATAGATTAAAACGCTTATTCTTGACGTTTTCATGTGGTTTCTCTCTTTCCCAGTCTGTCCTCTCCTTGTCTCTCTGACTTTATTTCACCTTGAACTCGATATGAACAACATCCAGTGCCCATTAAATATCTCAGAGGCTTATCCTTCTCTCCATCTCTCTTGTTTTACCGCTTGTTTGCTTGTCTGATTCACATTTCCTGCCCTAAAAGCTCTGCCATATTGAAGTCAGAGTATAGGCTGTTTAGTTTCTAATGGTTCCTCCTCTTTCACCTTGAGTCTGTATGTGCGTACATGCATTAGCAAATGTGTCCAGTAATCAAAATGAACCCGCTCGCTGAAATGTCGACAAAAGAGCTCTATATATTTAAATGTGGACAGTCACCCATGACTGGACTTTATTGACATTACACGGTGGCTCATGCATTAAAACACTGAGCTCCTCTGTTTTTAGATTACTGTAGGCTTTGGCCACCGTTTCGGAGGTCTGTCATTGCGTCAGGATTTGGGAGAAATTACACTTACATAAACGAATAGTCAAAGTCACGACAAATGTTTTATTTTTTTTCGTCATCTTTGTCATTATTTGAGTTGCTACTGCATCATTTTTATTCTTAGCTGCCTGTAATTTAAATTATTGAGGTTGAGTTAAAGCAGTGCTGAAAGAGTCTGCTCACAGCAGCCCTACAGTGTGTAATCCCAACAGTATCCTTCCACCTGGAATTTCCACCATGTTTTATGGTTATATAATGGAAATGATAACTTCACCATATAAGTACTGTAAGAACAGACTCCTGTACTTTCTTGTTAAAGGGATAGTTCACTCAAAAAATGAATATTCTATTAGCATTTACTCACCCTCATGTTGTTCCAAACCTGTGAGACTTTTTTCCCTGGAACATAGAGAATTCCAAAGACAGCAAAAGTGCTCTTTTGTCGCTTCTTTTCATGCTATTGCAATGAAAGGGAACTTTTAAAAGTATAACTTGCGCACTACTAAATGGTCAACATAATGTACGTCTTAATCAAATACAACAATAAATAAATGTTGATTTTATGTTGTTAGGGCTGTATCCTATTAACTATAATAAATGCTTGTTCATTCGTTTCAAACAGCTCTTTCAGATTATAGATTTTTTTTGTTTGATTTTAATTTGGTCTTCCAAAATAAAATATCAATATCATCATATTTTTGCGTACACAAGTGAACACAATTGAACCACACTAGCATTCATTCAGACTATAACATAATAGTATACTTTTATGGTAGGTATATTTTCACAGAAATGATAAACTGTGTTCTCAGGACAAAAGTATTTTTCAGAATAATGTTAGACCGGGGCAATTTGTAATTTTATATGGTTAATTATTTACAATTTCTGATGTTGAAAGCAATGGTTTTTTTTTGTTTTTTGTTTTTACCCTTTCCATTTTTGTAGTTTCATAAATTTCATATTTATTTTGCTATTTAAATTTAGCTGAAAAGCCATTATAAATATACATATTTTGTGGAAGACACCACTTTTTTTTGTCGAAAATTATTCTTTTCAAAACTGTGTTAAAAACAAGCCCTCATTGCGACAACATACAGTATCACAACACACACACACACACACACAAATATATATATATATATATATATATATATATATAGTGGAGATAAAAAGTCTACACACCCCTGTTAAAATGCCAGGTTCTTGTGATGTAAAAGAACGAGACAAAGATCAATCATGTCAGAACTTTTTTCACTTTTAATGTGACCTATAATATTGTGCAAAATTCAATTGAAAAACAAACTGAAATCTTTGAGGGGGGAACAATGAAAAATAAAAACCTTGGTTGCATAAGTGTGCACACCATCTTATAACTGGGGATGTGGCTGTGTTCAGAATGAACCAATCACATTCAAACTCATGTTAAATAGAAGTCATTACACGCCTGCCATCATTTACAGTGACTTTGATTAATCACAAATAAAGTTCAGCTGTTCTAGTAGGATTTTTCTGACATTTTCTTAGTTGCATCTCAGAGCAAAAGCCATGGTCCACAGAGAGCTTCCAAAGCATCAGAGGGATCTCATTGTTGAAAGATATCAGTCAGGAGAAGGGTACAAAAAAAATTCCGAAGCATTAGATATACCATGGAACAGAGTGAAGACAGTCATCATCAAGTGGAGAAAATATGGCACAACAGAGACATTACCCAGAACTGGACGCCCCCCTCCAAAATCGATGAAAAGACGAGAAGAAAACTGGTCAGGGAGGCTTCCAAGAGGCCTACAGCAATTTCTGGCAAGTACTGGCTATGTGCTACATGTGACAACAATCTCCCGTATCTTCATATGAATGGGCTATGGGGTAGGGTGGCAAGACAGAAGCCTTTTCTTACAAAGAAAAACATCCAAGCCCGGCTGAAGTTTACAAAAACAAACATCAGGTCCCCCAAAAGCACGTGGGAAAATGTGTTATGGTCTGATGAAACCAAGGTTGAACTTTTTGGACATAATTCCATAAGGTATGTTTGCACTGCACATCACCCAAAGAACACCATACCCACAGTGAAGCATGGTGGTAGCAGCATCATGCTTTGGGGCTGTTTTTCTTCAGCTGGAACCGGGGCATTAGTCAGGGTGGAGGGAATTATGAACAGCGTCCGTTGAAGAGGAAGTTCACCTTTCAGCACGACAGCGACCCAAAGCACACATCCAAATCCACAAAAGCATGGCTTAACCAGAAGAAGATTAACATTTTGGAATGGCCCAGCCAGAGCCCAGACCTGAATCCAATCGAACATATGTGGGGTGATCTGAAGAGGGCTGTGCACAGGAGATGTCCTCGACAATCTGACAGAGTTGGAGCGCTTTTGCAAAGAAGAGTGGGCAAATATTGCCACGTCAAGATGTGCCATGCTAATAGACTCCTACCCAAAAAGACTGAGTGCTGTAATAAAATCAAAAGGTGCTTCAACAAAGTATTAGTTTAAGGGTGTGCATACTTATGCAACCAGGTTATTGTGAGGTTTTTTTATTTTTCCCCCTCAAAGATTTCAGTTTGTTTTTCAATTGAATTGGTCACGTTATAGGTCACATTAAAGGTGGAAAAAGTTCTGACATGATTTATCGTTGTCTCATTCTTTTACATCACAAGAACTTGGCATTTTAACAGGGTTGTGTAGACTTTCTATATCACCTGTATATAGTATACTATATTTCAATTAAAAGTTGATGTGTGTAAGCATCTGTCTGTATCCCCCCCCCCCGTTCCCTTCACTTTTAGACAAGGCTTTTCAGCAGCAGTCTAAAATCTCTGTGGAGTTCTGACAGACAGTAATGTCATTTTGTCCGGGGCTTTCAGCAGTTTCATTGGGTGTGGCACATCTACTTGTGGCGGTGACACTTCTTTTATGGTGACTACAGTATGGAGCTCTTAGTGCTTCTAAAAACTTGCCTCATATAAAGGTGTGATTGTGTCATGTGTGTGTGAAAATTTGAAAGCTCTATTGACGTTTCTCACAAGAGCGCTATTGAACACCAGCCATAGAGAAACATGAAAACCCACTCTCCCTTCTTTCCTTATTCATTTTGTTGTGTTTTTCTTTGGCAAGTTATTTTTTTCCTGTCCTCGAGAGAGATAAAAATATCGGTTCAAAAAGTGGTGAAAAGCCTTGGTTAATGTAAGTGGACATGTATGCGTGTTTGTGCACGTTCATTTTTCATTGTGTCCAGTGATGTATTGATTTGTGCACGTGTGCTGAAACGAGTAATTATCACGTTGCCCTCTCGCCAATGAGGCCATCCAGAACTAAAATAATGAAACACTCATGTGCTTTCATTAGTACTTCACTTGGCTCAGTTTTACAAATAAGCAAATTGATTTGGTACAGGTCACCCTGAGATTAAAAAGGAAATGAAAACGCAAGTGGACAGTCTTGTTCACCATTCTTACATGTGTTTTGTGTGTTTCTCTTTTGGTTTCAGAGCAATAACATTGGACAATCAGCTCGTGGTGTTGGGTACGACAGCAGCAGACGCAGGACGGTATTACGTACAGGCTGTTAATGAACGCAATGGAGAAAACAAAACCAGCCCTTCAATTTACCTGAGTATAGCAAGTAAGTTTTTACAGTATGTATATATGGTTGTGTAATATGTAATGTTGTCAAATACGTTAATTTGTCATTGATGGGTCATCAATGATAGATTATATATATATATATATATATATATATATTGAAAATTGTGATGTGAAATGGTAATATTTTTCATGTTGTTCTCATTCAGATCGGCTCTCTGGGACAAAATATTGACTTTTTTTGTGAAGTGGATGTGCTTTTAAATTAAAAACATTGACCCTCTGATTCACCTTTCACATTTTCAACCATCTCATTTCTCTGTACTGTCAATATGCTGCTGAAACAACCGCGCGTGTTGTGTGGCACATTCTGTCGTTTGGTTTTTAAAGGATATTAATTTTGTCCTTCCTCTGGGACTGAAGGAGAGAGTTGTTTTAACTCTTAATTAATGCTGAATTTTTTCATACCTTTGTTTAAACAACCAGCTACTTTTTAAAGTGCTGTGACAAAAAAGTACTTTGCAGAAGAACTTGCTAAATTTCATTTCAAAATGATTGTGAAACTAGAGGAACAAAAGGTTAAGGAAAGTGTTCCACATGAAAATCATCTCTTTTAGTCATTAGTTTTTCTGCAGTGTTTTTGGGGATAAAAGGTTCACAACTGTCAGTCAAATCCACCATGTGGAGAATTGTCATTTTTTCTAATAAAAAATTTAGTTGGAGACGCAAAGGAGATGTTGAAAGTTGTTTTAAAGGACCTGAAATTTCACAAACAGAGTTTTGAGTTGAATGAATATGACAAGGACACAAGCGGGAGAAAAACAAAGAAGCAATGAGTAGAGAGCTGACAGCAGGAGGCTTTTTTAACCCCAAAATCATTGCTTTTTAATTAATTTATTAGAATTATTTGTATGTCCCTCTGTATTGACCTTTAAGAATTTTAAGAGCTTTTGGGATTTTTTTTCAATTTTTTGTCCATATTGGTCCATAAGCCTTTTAGAGGGGCGACTCTTCGGTTGCTGGTATATTCAAATTTAAAACACAGGGCGTACTTAGATTTGACAGATATTGGTGTTTGGTTTGTGTTTTAAAGTTTGTGGTAGAGGTAGATAGAACAGCATAGGAATAGATGTTTGGAAGGGAAGGAATTGTAATAGAAACAGAACGCCTCGGTTCCGACTGTAACCTCGGTTCCCTGAAGAGGGAACGAGACGCTGCATCGATTGACGCTAAGGGAACACTTCACGTGATGACGTCTTGAAGCACATGTAAAATCAGTCCAATGGTGTCATGGAACACCAGAGGCGGGTGACGTCATGAACCAGGAAACTATAAAACCTGCCAAAAACAGAGCAGTGCTAGCTTCGTAAAAGTCTGAAGTAGTCGCTGACAGGTACATAGGAGATAATGGCAAGGTGATGCAGCGTCTCGTTCCCTCTTCAGGGAACCGAGGTTACAGTCGTAACCGAGGCGTTCCCTTTCAAGGGTGTGTCTGTCCAGTGTGAAATCGCGAGGAGCAGCACTAGGACGAGAGCACCTGGGACCCTGGTGTAGAGTCCAAGTTCAAAGAGTAGAACCTTACAAATGTGTGCGGTGAGGACGCATCACAAATATCTTGGAGAGCAACTCCTGTCATAAGGGCCTTGGAGGCCTTGGCCGCCATACTCCTAGTAGAATGGGAACGGACAGCCATAGGTGAAGGCTGTCCGACCGATTCATAAGCAAGTGAGATAGCCTCAACCACCCTCTTGCTCATTCTCTGCTTAGATGCAGGTGACCCTTTGTTAGGGGGCCCAAAACATACAAACAACTGTTCAGATTTATGCCACAGGGCAGCTCTGTGGACATAGGCATCTAGCGCCCTGACTGGGCATAGCAGATTTTTCTTTTCCTGGTCCGAGTTCTGGAAGGGAGGAGGACAAAAGGCCTGCAGCATAGATCTGGCCACATTAGTGGGGACCTTTGGAACATAACCTGGTCTAGGATGAAGGAACGCTTTAACTATGCCAGGTGCAAATTCCAAGCACGAGGGTGCAACCGACAGTGCTTGCAAATCTCCTATCCTTTTAAGAGAAGTGATAGTGAGGAGAACAAAGCTTTTAGGGTCAGGAACTTAGCCGGAACCCCCTCCAGTGGCTCGAAGGGAGCCAGGGAAAGGCCTTGAAGGACAATAGCCAGATCCCATGTCAGCACCCTGGTACGAGCTGGAGTACCACGGAGGAAACGAGATGCCAACGGATCTTTACCCAAAGACATTCCACCCAAAGGAATGTGGTAAGCACCTATGGCCGCCACATAAACCTTCAAAGTGGACGGGGATAGACCTGCAGTGAACCGCTCCTGCAGGAACTCCAGCACTGTACCAACCGGGCAGTTAACTGGGTCCAACTGACGGTCACTACACCATGAAGTGAAAACTCTCTACTTCAAGGCATAAAGTTTCCTCGTGGAGGGAGCTCTGGAATGTAGAATGGTCTTTACAACCTCAGTTGAGAGACCTGTCCTTATGAGCTGCAAACTCTTTCCAGAACTCCCGGGAGCAGAGCCTCAGCCACGTTTGTACCATAGCATCCAGTCCAAGAGGAGCTGGATGCATGAGGGAGAACCAAAGTGGACAGTGAGCCGTCTATCGAGACGCAAACAGATCCACTTGTGCCTGGCCAAACACCCTCCATATCTGCTCCACCACCTCGGGGTGGAGGCTCCATTCCCCGGGCCTCAGCCCCTGTCTCGACAGGATGCCTGCTTCTATATTCTAGGCCCCAGGGATGTAAACCACTCTGAGTGACACATGATGGCCCCTGAGATCTGCAAGGAAATTCTTTAGAGCAAGAAATACAGCCAACATCTCCAGACGGTTGATGTGCCATGAGAGATGGTGGTCCCTCCACAGACCCCGAGTCAAGCGTCCTTCTAGGATCGCTCACCAGCCCGTGAGAGAGGCATCTGTCGCTAGCATCTTGCTACGACAAGAAGCTCCCAACACGGGACCCTGGGACAGGAACCAAGGTTTCTTCCACATAACCAGGGCACGTAAGCATTGCCGCGTAACCTTGATCATGCGAAAGGGGTTGCCCCTCGGGGAAAACCCTTTGGTCCTGAGCCACCACTGCAGGGGTCTCATGTACAGTCCAGAAGGTATCAAATTGGACGCTGCTGCCATCAGACCCAACAGCCTGTTTGACAGTGAGTGACTGGCCTAGCTTTATTCTTTTCACAGCTGAAAGGATGGACTTTATGCATGCCGGTGACAGGCGTGTCTGCATCAACATTGAGTCCCACACCACGCCAAGAAAAGTGGTCCTCTGTAGTGGAGAAAGCACACTCTTTTTGCCATTTAGCCATAACCCCAACTCTTTCATGTGGGCGAGAACGACATCTCGATGCCGAACCGCCAACTGATGTGACTGAGCCAGAATCAACCAATCGTCGATGTAGTTCATGATGTGAATACCCTGCAGGCGCAGAGGCGCCAGAGTTGCATCTACGCATTTCGTGAAAGTGTGGGGTGATAGTGCTAGGCTGAAAGGAAGAACTCGATATTGGTAAGCTTTGCCCCCGAAAGCGAACCTCAGGAACTTCCTGTGATATGAACGATGGATAGTTGAAGTATGCGTCCTTGAGATCTATCGTGACAAACTAGTCCTCGGATCTGATCTGTGGCACGATTTGTCTCAGAGTTAACATAACAGAGAATATGCATGACTGACTCGTTTAGCACTCGAAGATCCAAAAAGAATATCCTTCTTTGGAACTATGAAATACCAGCTGTAGAACCCGGTTTCCCTGTTGGAGGGTGGTACATATTCTATGGCCCGTTTCTCTAACAGGGTTTCCACTTCTTGTTCCATTACCAGAACCTGCTCGGGGCCCACCACGGTGGATAGGACCCCCACTACGTTTCTAGGTGGTCCTTGAGATATGTGCTCGCTAGAGACCACTGCGCCCTGAAGCACACGAGGTGGCAGGGTTGGCAGAATGGTCCCCTGAGGGCACCGAAGGGAGACGGGTACCGTATAATGAGGTGTTGACCGCTCCACTTCGGGGGGGACTGCCCTCATTGGCCGGAGCCCTTGTGCGTCAGGACCTCTTCCCCGCAGCCTTCTTAGAGATAATGACGATCCTCAGATCCGTATTACCCTTCGAAGACTTACCCTTCAACCACTCTTGTCACAACTTCAACCAGCTCTTCAAATGCATGAGACTGAGGTGGCGAATCCTCAGAATCTCTTGCATTGACACTGACAACGTCCAGTTCCACAGAACAGATAGTTGCGGTGTCTGTGCCTCAATCAGGGCGGAAGGAACCGCAGCGCGTGCTTCCAAACCCTGAGAGAAGGCACTGGATCTATCAGGTGAAGGCAGAGATAAGGCTGGGCCCGTCTCTAACCCCGCTGATAGATCCATTTGCGAACCCCATGTCTGTGATCGCCAGAGCCCTGGGGAACACGAGCCTTAAAGTCCTTGCTAAAGAACGCCAGGCGGGATCGCAGTGTCCGCATTGGAAGCACATCACAGTGCTCACAGCCAGCACCCTCGAGTGCTGACTGTGCATGCTCCTCACCCAAACAAGCTACACAAAGATTGTGTGTGTCCCCACCCAAATAACGTGGGCAGGGGTACACACACATCCTGAACTGCTGCTTGCTTGCCATGACTATATTAGGGGTGTAACGATACACATATGTGACCCGTCACGGAAACCAGGGACACAAGTCGGCAGCACAACTTTCGAGCAAAATGAGAAAGAAGCTTTTTTTTTCAAAATTTGTGATTTTCATTTTTTTGCAGAATCTGTTAGTTGAGATCACGAAGAAGCCTCTGCATGTTTGAGATAGCAGTATTGGTATATTTAAAAGCGTACATTTTGAGTTTTAAATCGGCTTGTTTTTCGGAGATTCTAGCACGCAGTAGGGGCGTGTCATTGTCGGTGTGTATTTCCATACTGAATAAGCCGGCGTGGCTACTTATTATGCAGCGCTCTGGCCGGCTCTATCTGATTTCAAAATTCAATGAAGATGGACGCCAATAACATTACGATGTCCAGCAATCGATTTAAATAGTAGGTTACATGGGGTTTAATTTGTCGTTTAATGAGATGTAGCCTAATACATGTTGTCAGTGCCAATATATAGATCCGCCAACTTCTCTAACATGTATTTAAATGGTCCAGTGGTAGAGCTTTCGTGTCAGAGGGTCTGAGTTCGAATCTGCCCTCGTATAGAATTTTTTTTTTTTCGTATAGTTTTTTTCTCTCATCAAAACGATTATGTTCAGCAGTGGTTGTATATCAAGCAGGGACACACAAACGTTTGCATTATGCTTTGTGATATTAAACAGAACGAATAGAGAGTATCCGCAACGGATTGAAGCGCGCGTCGAGTGAAGACAATGGGGTGTGTGCGCGAGCCACACGAGAAAACACTGCATCTGCGCCACTGATCGCCGCGGCAACGAGCACTTTGATCACTTGATTTAAAAAAACACATTTCAGCTAGTATCTTATTTAAAAAACGACCGAAATGAATGCTATAGCCTACTAATAGCCTACTCATACTATATATATATACATATCACATAGCACATCCTGTTTTTGATTTGAACATTGTCTAGAGTTTATCTTATTTTTTATTCAGTGTACACAAGAGTTGCCTATACAGTTTTATCGGTAGATGCTAAGAGACATTTATTTATATATTACCTGCAAACTTTATTTTTTATTTTTTATTTGATGGCACATTTTCCTGGCCTTTCTGCTCCCCCCTTGCTTACAGCTTTACAGGGGGGTATGGCTTATCTAAATGAGATGTAAATGAGCCCTATTGTCACTCCCAGCAGGAGAGAGGTGAGAATCTTTAGACGCTGTTTTCTCCCCTTTGTGCGTTTGTGAGTGCCTACCTTTAAATGGCCATAACTTCTCCAAATATTATCAGATTTCCATGTGTTACACATCGTTGGAAAGCTTGGAGACTACACTTTCAGAATCTGTGAATAACTCAAAATGCCCCAGAACCGACTTGTGTCCCTACTTTCCGTGACTGGTCACATATTCGTATGGAACCGTTCTGTATGAGGCTTTCGGTTCGGTACACATTACAAACCGAACAGTTCATTGGACCATTTTTCCTGCAGACCAAAATGTAGTTATTTCAAATGTAGGCGCGCGGCCAGCGTGTTTTTCATTTCATAATGAAAGAGACGCTGGCCGAGACCACAACATTGCCCAACAGCAAATGACAAACGTAATGAAAGCGAAATGAAACTGCGCTACTCCTTATTTTGTGCTTCACGGACCGTTTATCAGTTTGGACCAATGCAGCGCGAGCCAATCTTGATCAAGCGACACTGTTACTACACACCGCTAAGAGATCCAGTAAAGAAAGCCTTTGAGTTCGCCACTGAAGTAATAACATGATGTTAGTTTTAATAAAATAAAATAAAAATCAAGGAAATTTCTCTGGCATTTCTTTCTTTTTGCTGTATCGAAAACATACCGAACCGTGACACCAGTGTATCGTATCGAACCGAACCGTGAATTTCGGATATAAAGACAAAACAACACCAAATAGACAAGGACAGTTTCACAATGAGCGCTACTGAAGACACAGAAGCTAGCGTGGCTCTGTTTTGGGCAGGTTTTATAGTGGTTCATGACGTCACCCGCCTCTGACGTTCTGTCACACCATTAGACTGATTTTACATGTGCTTCAAGACGTCATCACGCGAAGCATTCTCTTAGTGTCAGTCGACGCAGCGCGAGTTCCCTTGAAAGGGAATTAATCTTAAGTAAATTAAGCATTGTTTGTGCAAAAGTTTGGGGTCAGTAAGATTTGATTGATTTATTTTAAAGGAATTAATATTTTCATTCACCAATGAAGGACACATTAAATTCATCAAAAGTGACTGTACAAACATTTATAATGTTACAAAAGATTCTGTTTCTAATAAATGCTGTTCTTTTAACTTTATAGTCATCAAAGTATCCTGAAAAAGATTGATCAGTTTCCACACAAAATCTGCATATTAGAATAATTTCTGATTAATTATGCTGAAAATTCAGCTTTGCTATCAAAGGAATAAATTACAATAAAAAAAAATAACCAGTTTTATTGTAACATTTCACAGTATTACTGTTTTTACTTTATTTTGATCAAATATATTCAGAAAAAAAGAAAGAAAGCATTGTTTTGAACAATATTCAAAAACATTTTTTTTTATCTTAATGACCCTAACAGTGTGTGTGTGTGTGTGTGTGTGTGTGTGTGTGTGTGTGTGTGTGTGTGTGTGTGTGTGTGTGTGTGTGTGTGTGTGTGTGTGTGTGTGTGTGTGTGTGTGTGTAAATACAGTATATATTAGCACAAAGATACTGCTTTTGATATTAACATAACTATATCACAACATGCTCACATTACAAGCATCAACATTAATATTAATATTTTGAGACCAAAATCAAAGAGAGATGGCATCATAAAGTAAGGATGTTAAAAAGCTGAACCTTGGAAGTTTAGCCTATCATATAACTCACACGGACACCTTTCATAGTGTCACTGTAAACACAACCGAATCTATGTAACCATGGAAATGGAGGCTAGCATGTCACTTTATTTGACTTTTTCAGCAGCTCTCACTGTCTTCTGCGAGTATAAGAGTGGTTTTGTGTGTGACTCATCTCTCTGCATGTTGTCAGTGGTTGTGAGAGGCTGAGTAGGAAGAGAGGGTAAGCATCCATCTGGACCAGAGGATGGAAACCAGATGATGACATCTGGAGAGAGAAAGACAGAGAGAGAAAGAGTAGTATCTCATTAATATGCGTATGTATTTGTAGATAAATTGTGGTTTTAGCATGCATACTGGTCCGCCCGTTTAAATAGCAACAATATCAGCATGCTGATGGCATTTAAACGTTGTATGAACCTTAGAGAATTTTAAATAAATTGAATTCAAGGTTTGATCTCACTGTATTTATAATAATTTGGATTAAATTTGTTTAACACAGTTAACAGGTTTACCTAATTTGATATTATAACATTTTATTCTGTTCTGTTTGATTTCAAAATTTGATACTTCTTTAACGTTGGTTATAATTAAATAAAAAAATACTATTTAT
Source organism: Rutilus rutilus (assembly GCF_951802725.1). Lineage (NCBI taxonomy): Eukaryota > Metazoa > Chordata > Actinopteri > Cypriniformes > Leuciscidae > Rutilus > Rutilus rutilus. Next base: position 9,738,238 of record NC_140210.1, on the reverse strand, counting down.
TATTAGTCCCATCTGGATTTCATTTATAAAGTTGCCATTACAAACTTTCTCAGCTAAAGTTTCTCTATCATTTACTGACATGGCTTGATGCTAAATTGAGGGGCACATTATAACTCTTCAGGGCACAATCAAAATAATGGGTTTTTCATGTTATTACACAGATGTCAATATGCAATTGGAATGGCCATGCAAATGTACCGTGATTCAAATCCAAAAGCATAACTCTGATAAACAAAAAACAACTAAGTGTGAAAACAGCTTTAGATGCCGTCACTATTTGATGTTGTGTTGACATTACAATGCCTGCCAAGTTCAACGTACAAATGAGATTGCTTCAGAGAGAATTTACTATTCTTTCAAATCCTTGCACTCTAATAGACATGTATGAAAATATGCAGGGGTTGGACAAAGAAACTGAAACACCTGGTTTTAGACCACAATAATTTATTAGTATGGTGTAGGACCTCTTTTTGCTTCCAATACAGCATCAATTCATCTTAGGAATGACAGATACATGTCCTGCACTGTTGCCGGAGGGATTTTGAGCTATTCCTCTTCCAGAACAGTGGCCAGGTCACTACGTGATGCTGGGGGAGGAAAACGTTTTCTGACTTGCTCCTCCAAAACACCCCAAAGTGCCCCAATAATATTCATATCTGGTGACTGTGCAGGCCACGGAAGATTTTCATCAAGCCATTCTGTCACAAGTCTTGCTGAGTATATGAACGCATTATCATCCTGATACACGGCACCACCTTCAGGATACAATTTTTGAACCGTTATGTGCACATGGTCCTCCAGAATGGTTTGATAGTCCTTGGCAGCTCATCTAGCACAGTTAGTGTGTCTATGATATTGCAGCCCAAACCATCACTGATCTACCCCCGTGTTTCACTCTGGGCAACACCAGTCTGGGTGTTAGGCCTCAGCACACCGTAACTCTCCCAAATGTGGAAAAGAAGATGGACTCATCAGAGAACAATGCGTCTTTCACATTGTCCAAATCCCAAGATTTACTGGTGGCACCATTGAAACCTGACATTTGCCATTGGCATGAGTGACCAAAGGTTTGGCTGTAGCAGCCTGACCATGAATATTGACTCTTATTATTGACAGTTACTCATGTTGGATTTGGTTCGTCTTATGTGGTGGTATGCCAACATTAACCTGATACACCACAAAGACTTGCTGTCCTGGTCACAGATGAGCCAGCGAAATGCGTACCAACAATTCATCGTCTTTTGAACTCTGATATATCTCCCATTATGTTGTGTGGATTGCAATATTTGATGTACACGTCTGAAACCTTTAACTCTATATGGGTCAGTGTTTCAGTTTCATTGTCCAACCGTGTATCTAGTTGAATATTAGCATCTGAATTAGCATCTGAGCTTTGCATCTGAATATTACAGACTGTTTTTCATATTAACTGACATTACAATCACACCATGCTCGCATTACAAGCAAATGTCAACATTAATATTTTGAGACATGTCCCACCAATGTTTAAATGAAACCTACTGCACTGGATCAGTTGGCGGTGGTGTATGTTGTTTAGAGCAAGTTTATCTGTTTTTTTGGTGGTCTGTGGGTGGCTGAATAACTAATATGAGATTCTTGTCAATGAGAGCACACACTTAAACATCTAGAAGTATTTTGACAGTCTGTGTCTCTTTCTTGTCTTTTTTTCTTTCTGTTTACATTGTTTGCCAGTGCTTGCGTGCCAGATGTTGATTATGCATGGTTTAAAACTAAACTCATCAGACTCTTGTCCCTGGTGTCATATGCATTTTTAATTGTCTCACAGAATCTCTGTTCCTGCCTCTTCTTGTCTCTAGAGATACGACTAGTAGCTTTCTATCTTTCTTTGTCTCTGTCCCTTCCTTTTTCTGAATGTTTTGACAACTTGGTCACTTAGACAATGTAATTTTATAGTGACTATCACATTTGAGAGTCAAATCAAAATCTAATGTGAGGGTTATTGTTTTATTGTGTACACTCAACCAAATTAATTCATCAGTATTTTTGTTGTTTTTCAGTTTCAGTTTTTATTGTCTGAAGGTAGTCGATAATTGTTCTCCTGGTTTCTATTTTAATTTTTAAAAATGTAATTTACGATGGCGAAGCTCAATTATTTTAATTCTCAGTGTCACATTATTCTTCAGAAATCATTCTAATCATTCTAAAAAAAATGTTTCTTGATTTTGTGCTTTAACCCTCTGGTATTATTCGCGAGATTCTTTTTTTTTTTTTTTTTATGAAAGGATTGTACAATATTTTAGTTTGATAAGTGGTTCGATGGGGATTTATGGTACTAAATTATATTTATGCAGTAGTTATAATCCATTTATTCACTTTTTGAACATGGACCTGAAAATGAAATTTCCAACTTAAACTGTCATAAATCTTCAATGCTTTGTAGTACAGACTTAAGTTTGGTCTCTATTTAAAGATGACTCATGGATGATTATTACTGAAGTGAAAAAAGTTATACAATTTTACATTTATTGTTAAGAAAAATGCACAAAAATGCAATTTTCAATTCTTATATGAAATATATATTTTCCAAAACACGTTTTACTCTAAAACAGTGAGAAAAACAAAGCCATAAATCTAAACAAGCTGTGTTCTGAATTTGAGGTTGATATCTCAAAAAATTGGATTTCAGTAAGATTTTGTATGTGCGCAGTACCAAACGTTTCCAATAGATGACATTTTTCTCCCATTTATTTCTACTGTGGTCATTTTTGACCGCGAATAATACAAGTGTGGCTATTTTTTTCAGGACCATGTAACCTTTTCAAATCATGTCCATTCATTATTTTTTATTTTTTTTCGTGTTCACACTGCAAATTCCAAAACCAAGTTTTCAAGTTTTGTACCATTCCAATGAAGTAAAAACATCTAAAAAACGAAATGTAAAAATTTTCGGTCGAAAATAACCAAACAGCACCAGAGGGTTAAAGAAAATGAAATTTTTGTTATCAATGTTGAAAATAGGTGTACTGCTTAATAAGGTTCAAAAACATTTATTTAAAAAAAATAAAAATAAAAACTTTAGTAACATTGCTGACACTTTTTTTATTCATTATTGTGCCCTTGTGGAATAAAGTATTGATTTCTTAAAAAAGTAAAGGAAAAAAAGATAGTAGTGAATTACTCAGTGTGTTATGTTATTTCTCTGAAAATATTGCAAATTTCATCCTTAATCAGCAAAACCTTTCAAACACTGCCACTAAATGTGAAGACTGTAATCCAGTCAAGTTTATCATTGTCCCAAACATCTAATCCTCAAGATTGAAACATATCCAGCTCAGGATTAACACATCTGGAAAATTACATGCTCATTAATCTTTAGATGAGATTTACAGCCAACAGTTATTTGTCCAACCATCTCTGGATCTGGTGTTTGATATTGCTTCAGTCACCGTTTTTTTTTTATATATATATTTGATTAATCTGTAAGTTTAATACTGTCCTGCTTTTCTGTTTCAATCAAATCAAATCAAATAGAATGATCTGATGAAACACAGGCCTGCTGTGATTGTGAGTGATGGGTGATGGTGCTGTGGAACAGTAGGAGTTATGATGAAGTATACCAACATCAGAAGCAGACAGCAAAGCTTTATGTTGTTAATGATCATGCATGAACGCTCAAGTCAAATCTGTGCACATAAACACGTCTCTAAAGGAAACATTTTTATTTATTTTTGCTGATTCCGTAATCAAAAACCATAAAGTCAATATAATTAATAATCAAATTCCTTGTGTAAAATCACCACTAGTGAAAATACTCTTATTTTGCATTCTTTTCTTATGAACAAATTAGTATGCTGCTGATGATCTAATTTGCAATTAAACTTTTTGTGATGAACATGTCAGGGACTCTAAGTTTGTGCAAGCCTGATTATCCGTTTTATCCAGCATGATATGAAAACTTCTGACCTTTACAAAGAAGTTTAAACATGGTCAATTTGATCAGTGACCTATAACTTATTTAAGTGCAGGTTTAAATGAAATAAATCCCAGATTTTCATTGCAGTCTCAAACTTTTAGTTCCCACTGTATACAATACATTTGTATAGAATACATCTTTGATGCATTATCATGCTTTTGCAATGTATTTTAATTCACCTTTTAATCTGTTATATGTTCTAATATATTATTTTATCCAGTTATAATACATTATAGTACTTCCATATTTTTATGAGTATGCATTAAATACACAATTAGCACCAAGTTTCTTGAGTTAAATCATGCATATAATGGACTATATTATGTTTTATGAGGCACTATGAATATGTTTATAAGTCTTTATACAGACCTCCTAGAAAGTGGTACCAAATATCTTATATAGTTGGTTCTCTTCAAGTATTTTGTTAGCTATTTCAGTGTATTGCATCTTTGTTGTCAGCCTGCCTTCGAGTGTTTGTCAGGGTATTCTCAATTTGACTTTGCTGTTGCTTTAGAAGGTGAAGTTTAAAAGACATTCATTCTGTTATTTCTCTTCAGGAGATCTACTGTATGTCAGTATCTATCACAGTCACTTTTAAACAACCTCCCTCCTCAAAAAGGCTTCACTGGAAAGTTTTCTCCCAATTTGTCTGTTGTAGATTGTTATTTGTTTTCCAACTTATAACAAGGTTCATTACATTTCAGATTGATTTGCAGCTTCCAAAATCTTGTTCTGATTAGCAGATGGAAATAGTGACTTAAGTTGATTCTGAGATACATTTAGTAGTGGAAGTAGAATATGCTTCCCACTCCCTTCCTCTTTGTCTACATTTGTCGTCATCTTTAAAGACATTTACTCACCTTGTTTTAACATGAAGGATTTTCCCCTTCATATTTAATTACAGGCACAAGGCTGTGTTCGGTGTGTGTGTGTGTGTGTGTGTGTGTGTGTGTGTGTGTGTGTGTGTGTGTGTGTGTGTGTGTGTGTGTGTGTGTGTGTGTGTGTGTGTGTGTGTGTGTGTGTGTGTGTGTGTGTGTGTGTGTGTGTGTGTGTGTGTGTGTGTGTGTGTGTGTGTGTGTGTGTGTGTGTGTGTGTGTGTGTGTGTGTGTGTGTGTGTGTGTGTGTGTCCGTCCGTGTGTTTGTGTGTGACCTCAGCGGGGTCTTGTCTTTGCCAGTTAGAACACGCAGGCCAAATTTTTATCTCACAATGGCAGCTGACTCGCACAACATGAGCCAAAGTCTCCTTCAAGAGAATTAACCAAATCATTAGAGATAAAGAAAGAAAGAGAGGGGGGAGGGACAGAGAGAGACTCGTTATTGTCTGAGTAGTTTACTGAAAGGTCGCTTCCTCCCTCTTTACCGTCCACTAAAGATGTTTGTGTCCTTTTCTCTGTTCATATCGTAGAGGTTGTAAGTGTATGTTTATGGGCCTGAGTGATACAATTGTTGTAATTTCCACTGTAGACTAGCTCTGCTATATAACATACTGGGCTGCTTTGTTGTATGCTAAAGTCCCTAACATACTTTAGGCGAAATCGAAGAACAAACTGGTTTGATGTCGTTTCGAACAAAATAATGCCAAAACAAAGTTCTTTGGAGTTCATTTCAGGAGTCCGAAACAACTTTCCAAAGCGAACTTTCCGGAAACGATTGCTGAACACCTTTAAACTACCATAGGTGGAGATTGCGTAATTGGAAGGTGTGCTCTGAGGGTTCCGCCTTCTTTGATATGAAAATCTTCTCTGGTTAAAGGTAGAGAAGGGAATCTTCTGAGGCTAGCAGTAGCGAGCTAGCTTTGAAAGCGCGTCTCCAAAGCCACGCCTCCTTTAAAACACAACGCGTACAGCAGGGAGCAAACCAAAAGCGTCATGAGAGACGGTTAAACTACCTCATATCTCAAAACACATAACATTACAATAATAGTGAACAGAAACAACTTAAAGAGCACTGACCTGTACCACCTGACTGCTGCAGATTCATTTCGGCGTTGATAGTGTTGCCACTGAAAGGCATAAATTCGAGTCACGAACCGCTCCGAGTATAACGTCACAGGTTTCCATCTCTTCCAAATTACAGTAGTTATGGCGTGATAGCAAAAGCTTGTTGTTTTGTTTCAGGAGGAACTGTAAAAGATGGCTGCTGTTTCGGTTTCGGTGCTTGCTGACTGGCGTGTGTCTAACTCTGTATATCATGAAATGCGCTGATGACTGATGTAATGTCTGCGTGAGCAGGTGCGCAGAGGTATGAAAATACATACGCTGACAGGCAGGTAGGACATTGTATTGATTGGATGAGCATTTTATGGTCCTATGTCTTCAACAGACGATGTATGTACATATTAATATATTTAGACCACTTTGCTATCAGGATGTGAAGAGACTTTCAACCAGCAAAACAAAAAATGTGTCTGGAACAAATCACCTACCCTGTCTTTAATTTCTTCTGTTCAGTCCATTTGATGTCAGACACAAGTAAAAACATCTTGAATGAAATGCTATATAAATAAACGTGACTGTAGGTGTGAATTTCAGAGCTTCTGCAAACATATCCACGTCGCTATGATCAGATGCTTTCTTAACTGCTGTTTTCTCACCGCTGTCATTTTTGTTATGTGTTTAACTTGTTATTGAGAGGAAAGCGTGCAGCACTTATTTACATACTCATCTAAACGCAGCTCTCGGATGTTCGCCAACAGTAAATTGCTGCAAAGGTATTTCCAACTTTTTTTTATGAAGAACATAACTTTGCCATGAGTATATCGGGGCCTTAAGTGAACCGAAATGGAATCTGATAAGTGACTGATTTAGGATGTTATACAAAGGGCAACAGCTCTGCACTCTGTAATTTTTCATGTTTAGTTTTAACAATAACAACACTTTACTCTTAATGTTACTTATGTTAGTTTTGTGTGACACTACTTTTATGGATTATATTTTGTAAACACCTTCTTTTGTGATTGATAAACCTCTGCTTACTGGTGAAGATCACTTTTTCTTTAGTACGTAATACACTTCTTTTATTGCCAAAGTTCAAGAGAACAACTTTTTTCCATTATATTTTCCCTTTAAAACTTGAGAGTACTGTGTAGAGTGTGCTGTGTTCAGGATCTTCTTCATGGGAGTGTTGTTTAGGAATATGGACTTCTGATGGATTTCAAAGAAACCTACTAAAATCAAAATCCGGTTCTGTTATCGTTGCGTCTCATTTAAATCCATTGCTTCAGGGCAACTCATGCAGTTACTCTGAACTTTTCCATTAAAAAGTGTCTGTTAAATAACAAGTAACTCCAAAAAAGGAGGAATACTGCAGTTATATGTGGGAGAGAAAGTCTTATTTCTTGCTTTAGGAAGGGTTTAAATTGGACATTTGTGTTTTGTAGTCCATGCTTTTAACTTTGATGCCATCTGTATGTTAGTGTGCAACTAGAAGTTAAAGTCCCCCTGTAGTCAATAATTGTATCCCTTAAAACTCATCTTTGGTTCAATGCAGTTTTAAGGAGAAAATACTCAGCAATTGGTTTGACTTATGCCTTTGTACATGGTTTGTCTTAAAGCATATTTAAAGCACCACCACGTAGTCATAAAAACAACATTAAACGCTTGATTTCCACCACAGGGGGACTTTAACAAAATTTACTTTGAATCGTTATCTGGATTTACCCCACATTGAGTGTCAAGTCTGAGGCAATTTATCCCCCATGTTAAAACTCCATTGGGCCTCAGCCCTGAAGGTCTTCAGTATGTGTGTGCGTGTGTGAGAGAGTTTAGAGTAGTATTTGCATCACATTGTTTGTTTTTATTTATTTTTCCTCCCATTACGATGTGGTTTTACACCAGAAAGCTTTTATTTGAATGTGTCTAACTTGACATGTTCCTGAGTCAAGCTGCCTGTGAGTCACTCCTGCAGCTAGACAGTAAACTGGATTAATTCATGTTTGTCAGTGTGCTTCATAGCAGCAGCATCCTGAGCCTCTCTAATCCACGTTCAACAATATACATGAGGGCACCGTTCAAAAGTTTGGGCTCAGTTTTTTTATGTTTTTTAAATAGAAGTTTCCAAGTCTGCATTTATTTGATTGAAAAAAGAATATAGTATATAATATCGTAATATTGTGAAATATTGCCATTTAAAAAGACCGTTTTCTATTTGAATAATTTTTAAAACGTCATTTATTCCTGTTAACTTCTCAGCATCATTGCTCCAGTCTTCAGTGTCACATGATCCTCCAGAAATCATTCCATGAGCCGGGGCTGAATGAATGAAGTGAGTGAACAAGTAAATAATCGATTGACGTGGAAAGAGTGAATAAGTGAGTGAAGAGTAAGTGATTGATTGAGAAAATGTGTACGTAAATGAACCCTTTCACACATAAGTTTAAAATATTCTAGTTGACCCCCAGAGTAAGTTTAAGGCGACCGTTATTTTAGAACACTGTAAAAAATGATATGATCAGTACGTTAGACAACATAGGTTTTTACATTGCTTTAACTCAACAAAATAAGTTCAAGTCCCCCTGTGGTGAAAATCAAGCTTTTAATGTTTTTTATATGTCTATGTGGTGTTTGTGCAAATTCATAAGTCAACACCAATGCTGAGTATTTTCTCCTTAAAACTCCAGTGAACCAAAGACAGTCTCAAAAGCACGGTTTGAAATTACTGGTGTTTCTGACGTCACAAACTACCCTCACGCCAACGTGTGATCGTCAACAAGTGGTTCTCTGAGCTGGCGTGAGTGAGTGGAGGCGGGGCTAATTTGCATATTCATAGAACAGCGTATACTAAATGAGGCAAGGGTGTAAAGTTACATTTAAGTTATTTTAAGGCATGACAAAAAAAAAATTCATCGATTTTTTTTTTTTTTTTTTTTTTTTTTTTTTTTTTTTTTTTTTTTTTTTATATGTAATTTTGGTGATCAAAGATTAATTTTAAGTGATACAATTATTGACTACAGGGGGACTTTAAGAATTTTTCACGTTTTTCACAAAAAAAAAAACTATTTTTAAAACTCTTTTTTTTTTTTTATATTTTTTACAGTGAACAAATCACCGTATTATTATTATTATAAACCGTTATAATGATCATGTTAGGTGATCTATAACACGTGGGCGCTGCCATGTTAGTTTGCACCGCAATTCAGAGAATCGGATCTGTCGGATTTAGAACACGTCAATTCATCCACTTCTCCCGAAATGCATAAGCGGCTGGTGAAGTGAGAAGAATAGAGTCGATTTTATAGTTATCTAATACCTACACAATGTGTATCTGATATGAATAAAACACGTTGTCAATTTATATAATCTGTATGATGCACTGAACGTTCTAATCACACCGGCGTGATCGTACGTGCCAAAGGGTTAATGAGTGAATGCACAAAGGAATAAACATTGAGTGAACTATTAAATGAATCCTCAAATGAGCACAATTCTTAAAGCCCCTGCTGTTGTTTATAACTTTAAAAACTCTCAACTGTTGTTTACTCACTTGGCATGACTCTGAGTCACAGACCTCATGACCCAATTACCCGAGTTTAACCACACAACTTTAAACAGCTCGGAGATGTTGAGGTATCTTCAGATCTCAGATCACACTCTAACCTTCACGGATATACTTACAGCTGTAATGAGTTTGACTGGAGGACTGTTTGAACACGTCGAGTTTCTGAAGGTAGATCTGTGGTATGACTCAGTGATATTGAGAGCCCTCAGAGAGTCACCTCTTTAATTCGGTCCGCTGTGGCTGGATGACTTTGACACTTTTAATTAATTAATGCCGTTACACGTCACTTAACATGCACGTTAAGAGGTCAGATATACAAACGCTGCTCATACTGTATAACTTTCAGACGTGCAAACTGGTTCACTCGATACTAATAAAGGTCCTTTATGTTCAATTTATGTTCAATATCAGCTGATATACGTTCATTTATTTTTTATTTAGTGACCTGTGGTAAAATCACAATTTATTAGTGATGAAAATCTGAACTCTTGGAAACTAGATGCAGGCTTAAACCATATTTTGGGACAAATATGAAGACCATTATTAAACATGACCAGACATGCTGTGACTAAAATAACTGGCCAATAGGTACTCCTAAAAAGACGACTAAACTGATCACACACTCAGACACACGGGACTTGAGATCATATCCATGCCAATTCAGAATCATGGAGTGTAGTTGGGATTTTGGACCTAATTGCTGTTAAGATCCTTATCTATTATGGATTGTATAGTATTAAGCTTGCGCTCGATCGGCCCAATGGAGGCATCCGACCAGCGCGGAAGGTCTTAACGTGTTACTGTCCTTTTCTCGAGGCAAAGTATTTTTTGATTAAATGCAATACATTCGAATATGTATTCTCTCGTTATTTCATCTGACTCCATAAATGAAAAGGTTTTAATGATATCTGTGGATCATTAATTATGAGCGAATGTTTGACTATTCCGTTTAACTCTTCAATGAAAATAATGTCAAAGTCAGTTAGAATAATCAAATGTAACAATTTATTATGTCAGGTAAATGTATCATGCCAATTTCATAATCAATTCAAAGATAATCGATACAAAACATCAAATGCTCTGGAATAGAGAGAAGATGCAAACCCAACATTAAAATACATGATGCTGAATTCTTTGAGGCCCTTCAACATCATGGGCTCATCTGAGGTACATAAGGCCCCGAATTCCCTGCTGCATTTCATTAAATAGCCAGACCTCTTTCACATGGAAACGTGCTAACAAAAGAAATTTGCATTCAGAGGTTGCACCTTTTGGGAGTGTGTGACCATTTGTCTTGAGAGACCACCTTCCTTGTATGTCAGTAATCTTTAAACTCTTAAAAACCTTATTACCTTTAGTTTTACTTATTTGGAAATGAGACATTTAAATGATACCAAACATGAAAAATACTCTGTGGTAATCATTCACATTAAACTATACATTTTCTTGGGTGAATTCAGGTGATCATCTGAGCATGAGAGAGAAGGGGTGAGGGAAGAGGGAAAGAGATGTAGATTAGGATGACTCGGAGGTGAGACTGTCGTCTCGATGGTGCACGAGGGCTAGTTCAAATGGTCATTTCCAGAGAGGTCCTTTTGTCCTCTCAGGGTCTGGTCGCTCTTGAAACAGACTGTCCGGCATTTTGTAATTTCTCCATTCTTACAGTATTATACCTTCAAAAAGACTTGCGCTGTTTCCAAGTAATTATTCTGTGCTCACAGAAAGCAAACATGTTGCAAAATGACTAAATCGCAGCCTATCGGAACTTGTAAGATGTTTAATATGTGGAGCGGGATTTTGGACCAATGAGATTGTACTTTGGGCGGGGCTTTTATGAACAAGGTCTTACAAACAGTATGAATAAGGCTGATTGAGCAAAATGGTTTGATATTTCAAAAACTATAAAAAGACATACTTTTTATACATTTGAAAATCAGAAAATCGAAAGTATATCAGACCTTTTTTATGCATATATGGTAATGTAGAACAGAAATTTTGACCAACAGGATTTCACTGTGCCTCCCACAGCTACTAAGCTCAACAAGAAGAAAAAGCAAGCAAAATCATGACAAAATGTCTCTTTTTGTGGTATAGTTTGCAGCTTATTCATGAAACACAGGGATAACAAATTTCAGTGAATCATTTGTGAAACTGATTTTTAAGTATAGTTTAAGTGATTAAGTTTAAGTGATTAAAAGTCTAATGGTTTCACAAGCTATTTGAATGAGATTCATCGTACAAAATGGTTGCAAAACCCAAAACTAAACTGGAAAAACATAGTTTTATTATTCTAGACTCAAATTGATATACCAAAAGGACCGAAACTTCTAGGTGAAGATGTTTCAAGTTTTTCCTGATCGAGCGATTTGCCATTCACTGACAGTGTTCAAAGGTGATCTGTGAAGTTCTTTTGGGTCATACTTCTTAATTAACCGGCGTTCCTCTTGCATTCTTGGCATGATCAAAAGATCTCTGCCGGCAGAACAGGAAGATACGTTCGATTAAAATGAGCCCTGAAAGTATATTAATAGCTAAGTCTGTTAGTACTCTCAAGGGAAATGGTGAAATCCAGCTCTTATGAATTCATCCAGACACCAGGCAGACTGCAAAAATAAGTATCTGGCTTTTAGACTTATTTTCCTCACCCTTGCCTGCTACGGACTGGAAGAATAAACTGGATTGACTCTAAGTCTGTGAATTACCTGACAAAAGCAAGAGGCAGCTCTGCTATTTTGTCTGGTGAGGGTAAGTGGGAAAAATTGCAGGGAATTACACCTATGGAGTGGACATCCCTCTCTTTCTCACTTGGCCTCTTTTTACCTCGCTTTCTTGTTCATTAAGGTGATTGACACTGGAGCTGGAGAGGGTCAATAGGTGCTGGTGGGCAAAGGAGAAAGGATAGAGATCCCTTTGTAATTTCTGTTTTGTCCTGTTTCCACTCACTTTATCTCTGTCTTACATGCTTCATTCACAGCACAATCTCAGCATCGTTCTCTTTCAATACCTCAGTCAATCGAACAGAAAACTGTACTTCTACCAGAAAGACTCGGGAGATAAAATGATGTAACAAAAGCATATATTTATTAACAGCCCCCCAAGCAAATATTTATAGAGTTCTTTGGCATAGCCAAAATTTTGTCCATAGCGGGCAATCCGAGGGTAGAGGAATCTGTCTTTCCTGCCTTAAGACGAAGGCAGGGGTGCAGCCGACCCCCCCGGGATATATGGGAAGGGACCATCCTGGTGGTGGTGGGGAGGATGGAGGGGAAGTGACCATCCTGGTGTTGGTGGTGGGGAGGATGGAGGTAATTGTTTGCGTCAGCATCTGCGAACTCAGACATGTGTAAGTACCGATCTTTTATACTACAAGTATTAGGACATGATTGGATGAGAAGGTAATAAGTGACGTAACAATTGAGTCTTCCTGGCAGAACTTACGCTAAAGCTTTCATTTGTGCTGCTTAATATTTTTGTGTAAATCGTGGATTTTTTTTTACAGGATTGTTTGATGAATAGAAAGTTCAAAACAGCTTTTAATAATAAATATTATTTTGTATGTCTTTACTGTCACTGAATAATTACCTAGTTCTGGCATGAAACTCTTGATGGCGCAGGCTGATAGGTCCTTAACTCATTTGGGAGCGATCACATCATTATCTACATGGCACAGCTGATTGGTTGCTGTGTCATAAGCAGCCAATGAGCTGCGGCTCAACATTCAAATACTTGTAGTGTTGCTGTTTGCAGTTTGCAGCGTGCTTCCAGAAACCCTCCACCTTCCCCAGCTCCACCTGTATAGATCTGCTACGAAGGGTTAATTAATGCATGCTACATGCTCAGAAACAGCATGTCTGTGAATGTATGACTTTGACTGTAACCTGTATGACTTTGTGTCTTCTGTTGAACACAAAAGAAGATCGTTTGAAGAATTTTGGGGTCCAAACTACTTTGAACTTTCATTGTATGTACCAAAAACACTAAGGCATTTTTTCCTCCCCAAAATATCTTCTTTTGAGCTCCAGGAAGAAAGTAAGCCATACAGGTCTGGAATGACATTAGGGTGAGAAAATGATGGAATTTTTCAAACATTTTGGCAAACTATCCCTTTAAGTGCAATCCAAATCAAGACCTGCAAGTACAATCAGATATTGATGTTTTAACCCTTCCCTTATGAATGAAAAGATAATCATGTTTACCCTTGCTGCTCCAAATTCATTTAGATATTCATGAAGTGATATCTGAGTTCTTTGACAGAGGTAGGAATGCACATTGAGTGAGGAAGAGGGGTTCATCTGTTTATTTCATGGTGTTTTATCTTCTCCTGTTCAATTACAGATCCAGATATTAAGAGTGACAGATGATCAGAATAACATGCGCCTCCAGTCCAAATATTATAGTCATATGCATGTGTGTGGCTTCTGCTCATGCATGAACATGGGATTGTGTTTGAATTATCCATTCCTCTCTCTCTCTCTCTCTCTCTCTCTCTCTCTCTCTCTCTCTCTCTCTCTCTCTCTCTCTCTCTCTCTCTCTCTCTCTCTCTCTCTCTCTCTCTCTCTCTCTCTCTCTCTCTCTCTCTCTCTCTCATGTATCTGATGCTGCTGGTGTTCCTCTGTCAGTTCCTGATGATGTAAATCTTTCATGACTTGTCTCTCATTCTCACTTCCTCCCTCATGCTTATCCTGTTCTTTTCCTTTCATCCGCTGTTTCTCGTGTCCTTTCTTCTCTCTCCTCTGCTCTTCATTTGCCCCGGCACATCATCTTCCTCCCTGAAACTTCATCACTCACTTTGTACTTCACCCTTGTTCGTGTTTGTAAAGTTTTCAGGAGAATATGGGTGGGAGAAGGAGCGAGAGAAAGATCACAAATGAGATTTCTTTAATATCTCAGCTGTTTCTCCTGTGCATTAATGAGAGCAAACTTTTGCTTAAAGCCGAGTTGAATTTTCAACGCTATTTTGTTGCCTAAGACAAAATGTGCAAGTTGTGTAAGATTTATTTCGTCTTAAGGCAAAATCTGTTGTCTTGGATCACATAACTGGCTGATAAATTGTCTTTGCGATGAATCTTATCTGGCAACGTTATAGAATTTGGTTCACATTCCTCCTACGACACCCGTCTAATGAATAACCGATTGGAGTGCAGAAATTGATTGTGTGTATGCAATCACAAACACAATGTGCACATTTTTGTATGCATTTTATATGATCTCATACATTTGACAAAATGTGCAGTATAAACCAGCAGACTGCTGGGAATAATTTCTTCCAATGCAGAGAACCCATTTACAGTGTTAACGAATTAATCTGTTATGATCATTTGCGTTTTTTAATCTTGTATTGTGACTAAACAGCTGCATTCTTTCTTTCTCAGAATTTTTTTTGTAAACAATATACGTGGTTTGTTGTCATAAAAGAATACTTTGCCCCCCAAAAATGAAAATTCTCTCAACATATACCTTTGGGTCGTTTCAAACCCATATGTTCCCTTTCAAGGGAACTCGCGCTGCGTCAAGCGCTGCAGGAACGCTCTGCGTGATTGCGTCGTGAAGCACATGTGTAATCAGTCCAATGGAAAGACGAGACGTCATAGGCGGGTGACATCATCGACCAGGAAACTATAAAGCACCCCTGGAAACAGACCGTGACAGCTTCTGTGCCTTCAGCAAGCGATCTGTGTATTCTGTCCTTGTCATATTTATTGTTGTCTGTCAAAGTTGCAATATATATATATTATGGCAAAAGAGAGCAAGCAAGCGTTATGTTGTTCCCTGCCCACGTTATATCACGGGTGGGGACACACACTTCAGCTTTGCGTTGCTTGTTTGGGAGTGGAGCATGCCAACAGTCAGTTCTCGAGGGGGCTGACTGTGAGCATTGCGAGAAGCTGTCCATGAGGACGCTCCGCTCCCGCCGGCCATTCTTCGAGGAGGACGGTTCAGTGCGCCCCCCGAGGCGCGGTTCCCGCTGCTGCCGAGGCACGGCGTCGACGCGCATCTTGGGGATCGCAAATGGTTCTAACAGCGGGGTTTGAGACGGACCCAGCCCTATCTCTGCCTTCACCTGTTAGATCCAGTGCTTTATCTCGGGGAGAAGCACGCTCTGCGGTTTCTCCTCCCCGGGATGAGGCACTCATGCTGCGATTTCCAGTTCCGAGGAATTGGTATTAGTGTTTGTTGTTTAAAAATAAATAAGGCAGATGTTTATGAGTTTTCAATAAATAAATAAATAAGTCAGCTCATAACTCTGTTGAATAAAGAGGAGCTTATAAAAGGAGGTTTTATCTAGTGCTGTTGCTAAGTTAAATATTACTGGCCAGCCGAACATATATGAGAGTGAAAATATAAGGAAAACTCTATATCTCAGCCTCCTCGTCTGGGAGTGCCGTGTTTTCCCTATCTCCACACTGAGGTGTCGAGGTCGTGAAATAAACCGGTTTCTATTTATGTGTTTTATCCCTAAACTTCTACTATAGTAATGTTATGGGTATTAAGTATCATGGTATGACAGTGCCTTGGGTTAAAGAGACGCTTGCGAGCTATCTCTCTCCTGGGTCGGCGTCATCATAACCCCGACGTTACCCACCAGCCATCATAAATAATAGATAAATATTATTAGGCAGCACTGGTAGGTAAAGTATATAAGGACATGGATGAATGTGAGGATGTAACAGCACTGACGCTATTCGAGAATTGCGTTGCGCAACAGATAAACTATACCAGGGAGGGACGGTTTCGAGAAATCGTTTCTCCTCGGCGTCCTCTGGGTGGCGACTCTCTGAGGCGACTTTCCTGCTGGTGGCCACGGAGTGATATATATATTTATATATATATATATATATATATATATGTGTATATATATAGTTTTTCTGATGTAAAGAAAAATTAAGATAAAATATGTCTGTTCTTCTGGACGCTCCGCTTTCAAAAAAATGAAGAAATAAACTCGTCAGCGGCGTTCCAGAGGTTTCTTCCTCACCGATCTAATGCCTACTTAAGCTCCTCGCAGCATAGAGTGCGGCAAAACAGAGATCCGCCATTCAGGCTCATCCACAATCCTGGGTGGGGACCTGGGTGGCGGTCGCAGTCTAGCCAGTTAGAGATATGCAAGATCTGAGGACTGTTTTATCTCTAAAAGAGCTTGTAAGAAGAAGCCCTGACGCCGAGGCTGCAGGCTTCTGAGGGTGGTCCCCTCCGGGGTAGGGACGGTTTTGAGAAATCGTTTCTCCTCGGCACCCTCTGGGGTGCGACTCTCTGAGGAGGGTTGCAACGCTGCCAGTTCGGTTTTCCTGCCGGTTCACCGTTTCAGGACACCGAGGTGTCAGCGTCCCCAAACGATCCTCCGAGGAGGGACGTAGGAACAAAGCTAGTTAGAGGTAGGCAAGATCTGAGGACTGTCATTATCTCTAATAAAATTTAGACAAGAAGTCCTGACGCTGAGGCTATCATGCTTCTGAAGGTTCCTCCGGGGCAGGGACGGTTTTGAGAAATCGTTTCTCCTCGGCACCCTCTGGGGTGCGACTCTCTGAGGAGGGTCGCAGCGCTGCCAGTTCGGTTGTTCCCTGCCGGTTCTCCGTTCAGGGCACCGAGGTGTCAGCGTCCCCATATGATCCTCCAATGAGGGGCGTAGAACGGTCAGTTCGGTTGTTCCCTGCCGGTTCGCCGCGTCAGGGCACCAAAGTGACTGTTCAACCAAATCCAGAGGCCAGTCTCGAGAGACTGGTTCCCCTAGTAGAATTTCTGTCAGCGTGGATACTACTGCCACATTTTTCTCAGTGGGTCCTGCACACTATAGAAAAGGGTTTCAGAATTCAGTTCGGTTCTCATCCGCCCAGATTTCTAGAGGTCCTCCCCACAGTGGTGGACCCCGAGCAGGCTCTGGTTATGGAGCAGGAAGTACTGACACTTCTGCAAAAGGAGCTATAGAAGGGGTTCCTCCTCCCAGCAGACAGTCAGGGTTTTACAGCCGTTACTTCATTGTTCCGAAAGAGGATGAGGGGTTGCATCCTATTCTAGACCTGCGTCAATTAAACAAAAGGTTTTAGAATCTCAAGTTCAAAGTAAGCTTACGCTAATATGTCACAGATTCAGTCCGAGGACTGGTTTGTCACAATAGACTTGAAGGAGCGTGTACTTCCATGTATCTATCCATCCTCATCACAGGAAGTTCCTGAGGTTTGCTTTCGGGGGCGAAGCATACCGGTATCGGGTTCTTCCCTTCAGCCTAGGTTTATCACCCCGCACCTTTACAAAATGCGTGGATGCAGCTCTGGCTCCTCTGAGACTCCAGGGCATTCGCGTATTAAATTATCTCGACGATTGGTTGATTTTAGCTCAGTCCGAGCAGATGGCAGTTCGGCATCTAGATGTCGTTCTGTCTCACAGAGGTAGGGGTTGCGGCTCAACGCCAAGAAAAGTGTGCTCCTCCCAGCTCAGAGGACCACTTTTCTGGGTGTTTTATGGGATTCGACATTAATACAAGCACGTCTGTCGCCTGCACGTATTTCTGCGATTCTCACAGCCGTAAAGGGGATAAAACTAGGCCAGTCACTCACTGTGAAACAGTTTCAGAGACTGTTGAGGCTCATGGCAGCTGCGTCCAACGTAATCACTTTTGGTCTTCTGTACATGAGACCTCTGCAGTGGTGGCTCAGGACCAAGGGGTTTCTCTGAGGGGAAATCCATTTCACACAGTCAAGGTCACGCGGCGATGCCTTGTGCCTTGGTCATGTGAAAGAAACCTTGGTTCCTCGCCCAGGGCCCAGTGCTGGGGGCTTCTTGTCGACACGTAATGCTTTCGACGGATGCCGCCCTCACGGGATGGGGGACGGTCATGAGTGGCCGCTTGGCGAAAGGTCTTTGGCAGGACCATCAACATTCTTGGTACATAAATTGGCTGGAAATGATGGTGGTATTTCGAGCTCTCAAATACTTCCTGCCAGACCTGAGAGGCCACCATGTGCTTGTCCTCCGGACAACACACTGATGGTCTCGTATATCAGAGCAGATATCCTGTTGAGGCAGGGGTTGAGGCACGGGGAATGGAGACTTCACCCTGAGGTGGTGGAGCTCCTTTAGGAGAATTTCGGTCAAGACTCAAGTCTACCTTTCGCATCGTTTTATACAACGTATTGCTCTATGTGGTTCTCCCTGACGCATCCAGCTTTGCTTGAACTAGATGCAACGTATTAGGTGTGGTTGAGGCTACACCTGTACGCATTTCTCTATATCTTTGCTCCTGGGAGTTACTCTCATCCGGAGTTATGGATACTGTGGGCTCGGCCTCTGAGGGGGCCCAGCTCATAGGTTCAGGTCTCTCGACTAAGGTCGTGGAGACCATACTCCAGTCTAGAGCTTCCTCCACGAGAAGACTGAATATGCATTGGAATGGAAACTGTTCTCTGCCTGGTGCGGAGAACGCCTTCTGAATCTTGCTATCTGCCCTATGGTACAGTACTTGATTTCTACAATGAATGTTTCTTTGCTGGGTTATCTCTGAGGAGAGGTCCTCATTTCGTCTTCTCCGTGGTACGTGAGGCTGAGGCCTGCACATACTTGGATTTGCACCTGGTATGGTGATAGTTTTTCTTCACCCCTTGCCGGGTTGTATTCCTAGGTCCCTACGAAATTTGCGGGTCATTTGTGCTGCAGGCCTTCTGTCCTCCACCTTAATACCCCAGATTAGGAAAAACTGTTATGCCCCTTTCCTTTGGATGCTTATGTCCACAAAGCTGCCCTGTGGTTATATATATATATATATATATATATATATATATATATATATAAGAGCAATTATTTGTCTGCTTCGGGTTACCTAAGTTAGGTTTCCCTGCATCTAAACAGATAGTGAGCAAGTGAGTAGTTGAGGCTATCTCACTTGCTTATTAAGCGGCCGAACAGCCTTCACCTTTGGCTGTCCCGGCCCATTCTACCAGGAGTATGGCTGCCTCTAAGGCTTTATTATCAGGAGTTTCACTCTATGACATCTGTAATGCGGCAGGCTGGTCCTCACCGCATACATTTGTTAGATTTTATGACTTGGACCTAGGCTCCACTCCAGGGTCTAGGGTGCTTGTTTCCTAATGTGCGCATGGTCTTCATACAGAACAGGCATTTGTCATATGGCGTCGTGGGTATAGGGTTCCCGCGCTGCGTCAAGAATTCCCTTGAAAGGGAACGTCTCAGGTTACGTATGTAACCATGGTTCCCTGAGAGGGAACGAGACGCTGCGTCGCCTTGCCATACCTGGTAGTCATACTTGGTAGTTTCCTGGTCGATGATGTCACCCGCCTATGACGTCTCGTCTTTCCATTGGACTGATTACACATGTGCTTCACGACGCAATCACGCAGGGTGTTCCCGCAGCGCTTGACGCAGCGTCTCGTTCCCTCTCAGGGAACCATGGTTACATACGTAACCTGAGACGATTTCCTCAGACCAGCAAACAAGTTAGTCATCAAATTTTTTTCTTCAAGAGGGGTCATAATTTTTTTCAAAAAGTCAGTTACATAAAAAGCTTGATTGGTCTAATTTAAATCCGAATTGTTTCGTTTTAAATGTAAAGTTGTAGCAATTTTGTTTGTTTTTGTCATTTTTATTATTTATTATAATTATTTATTATTTCTTTTTAATTTTTAAAAAAGTCTATAGTTTTTATACATTTTTGTTTCAGTTTACAACTAAAAACGCTGAGGCCAATAATACTGCTAGGCCAGTAGTTGGCGATGTCACTTTGTAAAGAAACATTACGCACCTATATACATGAATGTGTAATACGCATGACGCCAGCGGTTTCACAAATTCGTGTTTTGTTGTTAACATAGAGACGATAACGGTATCTGAAACCGGGTTTTTAAAAACTTGCATTTCAGACCGACAAAACGCAGTTGTCGTGTAAATGAACAGCCAAAACGCATGAAAAGTTTTCAGTTTTTAGGTGAAAACAGTGTAGTGGAAATGGCCCTTAGTTAACTATAATAAACCTGCCTCAGACGTACTAAAAGAATCATGAAGGATCCAGACTCGTTAAGTGCAATCAGAATCGGAACCAGAATCATTCAGATGTCTTCCTAATTACTGTGGTGACCTTGAGCAAGACACTTGTTTTACTCTCAGGGACGGGATTGGAAAACACACATTTTGTCAAAGCATGTGTGCTAACCAGGCCAGAGCTCACTGTTAAGATATTCCTATACAAAACTAGATTAAAGATTCATGTAATGAGGTCGTGTGAAAAACAATGTAGCACAGTTTGTTTAGTTTGGAATGTTATTATTTTATAATGTGTACTGTGTCACTTGCTATTTCTAGCATTTTGGCAGTGCCAGACATTTTGGGTCACATTCTCACAGTGTGACTTCTCCTACAACACCCGTCTAATATATAACCAATTAAAGCATAGCATTTGCTGAGTTTGTGGTGTGAGACAGAAAGCAACAGAGACAGAGAGCGGGAAAAACATTACCTTAACTCTTTTCCCACCTGCGTTTTTTTTTATGGTTGCCAGCCAGTGACAGCATTTTTGATAAGGTTCACAAAACTTTCATGGCCCCCGGAATATTTTGAATGTTCTGTATCTGAACATACAACATATGTTCTTATGCTCTTAAAGAACTATGGAAGCATGTTTCTGCCACAGAATAAAACTTTTTAAAAGATAATTGCGACTTTTTATCTCACAATTGCAAGTTTACATCTCGCATTTCTGACTTTATATCACACAATTGCGACTTTATCACGTAATTGTGACTTTATCTCGCAATTCTGACTTTATACAGTCCTATAGACCTTATGCGCCAGAGAAAAGAGGGCGCCGCCATGTTTAGAATATTGTCTTTTAACTTCCGTTTTGCGGTCGCTCTGTATATTTCTATGGCATTGCTGTCCAGGAGTAATTAGCTTTTGAAGTGGATGTACTTAATGTAAAGTTAACGAAAGTTATCATGAGGACTGTAATGTTTAAAGCAGATGACTAAACAAATGTCAGTCGACCGGGAAGATTTTAAAACGAGCCGTTCATTAATAAACGCGAAATCGCTGTGAAAATACAGACCGGAAGTCAAAAGACAATGAGCGCAGCGCTGAAAAGGGGCGGGGCTACATAAGGTCTATACCTCTTTGTGAGTTGTTATATTATTCGGTAACGTTAGGCAGTGTTGATTTATATGCTGTTAAATGTTTGATGATCGCGTTAGTTATTTAGTAAAATAAGTTAGTACAATGAAAACAGTTATTTTAAATTGTATTATTAATTCACATTATTAGTTTTTTCTTGATTTTTGATCAATTAAATGCAGCCTTGGTGAGCATAAGAGACTTATTTTAAAAACATTTAAAAATCTTACCGACCCCACAACTTGAACAAATATTCATATTTATCATCAAATTTCAAATGATCTGAGCTAATTCACCCACACTCATTTTATTGACAAATAAAATTGTAGGACAAATATTTTGGGTATCTGAAACATTCAAATCAATTCAATATATTTACATTTGATGAATCTTGAAACTCTTGAAATTTCAAAATGAAATACTGATCAAAATGCATTTCTTTGTTTGTCTATGTGTGTGTGTGTGTGTTTACTCTTTGTACATTCCGCAGCTCATTTTGTTGGTTAAAGTGAAAGCAGGAAGTTTATAAGTGTGGCTCTTCCATTAAGGGCAGGTCATGGGTCAGCGAATTCCCTTAATTACATGTCGTAGGTGTGACGGAGGGGCCAAAAACTGTAGAGCTGATGTTGTTTTGGGCTTAAAGTTTGAGGATATATGAGATATTTTGGTGAGAGGAATGTTTGTTTTTTTCTGATTTCTTTATTCTCTCTTTCTCTGCTCTCTGTGACCTGATGAGCAGTAAACAAGAAGAATCGTGGTTCCCTTGGTAAGACACTCTAATGAACTCTTAAAGCTTGTAATCTTCACCCGTCCTCTCTTTCATTCTCGTTCACATCTCCTCTTCTCCTGTCTCCTTGCTCTGATGACATCAGATGATCATCTGCTTTGCGATTTTGAATTATGAAGTGAACATTTGTCCTCTTGGCATTTCCCTTTCTGATTGCCCGGAAGACGAGACACGGGCTATGTTCTGAATCATTTTGAGCAGAACAACGATGAGAAGTAATAAAACGTGTTACCAGTATATATGCAGTATGCATGTATTTAATTCCAAACTTAACCATACTGTAGTTTATCTTTTATGTCTAGTGAATCTCTCGTTTTTCTTACCCTGTTATTTTGCATTCTGTTTATTACATGCAGATTAGTACAAAATAACATGTATAAATAATTATTGCCTGATCATTTGAAATGGTTCTGTGGGACTTAAAAGTAGCCCTGCAAAATAAGAAATCCTAAATCTTAACCCCCCCCCCCCACACACACACACACACACAGCATGATATATAGTTTCACACTGGTTAATTTGTGCATCGACCAATCAGAGTTGAGAATCCTGAGAAAAAATAATTTCCTGGCTTTCCCTTTCCTGTCTGCTCTCACCCATGCTGTCTTCCTCTGTGTGTGTGTAATCTCTCTTGTACTGTGTGTTTAGATGGATTTGTTAGAGGCTTAAGATAATGGATTCTCCTGAGAGACACATTTAATATCTCCACATGTCGTAATCTCACTCACTACTCATGTAGACACTGGATTAAGATTATTACGTCCGATCTCTCCGAATGACCCCTATCCTCGTGTGTGGACTCTTGCGTGTCCCTGTAGCTGTGCTCTACATTGTTTTACAACCATCTTGATATGCTCAAGGCGACTAATCTCTGCGCCTGATGAAAACCAACCCGTGGAAGACAACGCCGTGTCAACACCATGTCAAACACCATTCTGACTTAAGTGCATGAGGCTGTATAAGCGGCTGACAGCAACGTCACCTCAGAAGCACGACACTGTCTTTTCCCCTTAGTGCAAATCTTCCTTTTCATTTGCAGCGTTCTTCGGGCTACTATACTTCTGAGCTCACTCTGAAAAATAACACGCAGCTATAATCAGCACTTCCCCAAGCACAATATGAGAATAGATAGACTCGCAGAATTATTCTGTCAGCAGTGGTGAGGGATGCGAGCTAGGGTGTGATTCTTTATTTCGGTTGGATCATATTTAATGTATTTATGTTAATTGTTTTCCATCCAGCATGATATTGCAATTCACAGTGTGATTTAGACAAGTATGGTTGTTTGTTCTGGAACAATGTTCCCATCAATTGATCATCGCTCTAACTCAACCCCTAAAATCAGAGGACACTCAGTGGACACTCCATCTATCTCTATCCATCTATCCATCTATCCATCCATCCATCCATCCATCCATCCATCCATCCATCCATCCATAATATTTTAATAACTTATATATTGACCAAATAAATAAATAAATTATATAAACTTATTAAATTACTGTAACTTGTTAAATTATATTAGCTTATATTAATGAATCAATTAATACTTTATTTATTTATTTATTTGACCATATACAGTATATAGATGAAGAGTTCAGATGCAAAAGCCTCTAAGTGCCATCTGAAATTTTCTTCTAGAATGATCATTTTTATCAAGCTCGTATATTTAAGTTCAATAATTTCACTTAAATGACAATTAATAGGTAATCTTCATTGCCATTTAAAGGGCACCTATTATGACCCTTTTTACAAGATGTAATATTGGTCTTGGGTGTCCCCAGAATGTATTTGTGAAGTTTCAGCACAAAATACCCCACAGTTAATTTATTAAAACCATTTGAATATGTCATTTTTGGGGCCTGTTTTAAAAAGAGCTGTTTTGGTGTGTACCACCTTAAATGTAAATGAGCTGCATATCCCCGCCCTGCTTTTGGATGAGGGCGTAACTTAAAAAAAATAATTTGCATACCTATGGCAATAAACAGTCGGTAGAAGCAGAATGACTGAGAGTGAGAGACCCGCTGTTCTGTATGGCATTCAGCCGTACATGTATGAACCGGAATCAGACCCAGATGATGAAGAGACTCCGGCAGAAGAAACACGAATGAGAATGGACCAAGACGTCTCGGAATGGTTATTTGATACATTTATGTACTTATTGAGTTTTAATCGCGTCCCTAAATTTTTTTTAACTACACACACACAAATACTGTGATAGCGTTTGCTAAGTACAAACGAAATTATATTTATGCGAGGGGTGCTATTGCGTCATGTTGACATTACTTGAAAACATACACAGTTTTTAATACAATATCTTAAAAAAAAAAAAAATTATAAACGTGTGGTTACACACTATACAAACAAGGTTTAAATTATATACACAGACATCCTACGACGACGACAATAAATAGCTTTAGACGCATTTGTTGTTGACCTGGCTGACATCGACTGAAATGACTATTTGCTCAAAAATCATAAAACACACTTACTTCTTCTGGAGGTGACGTTGGATCGCAAACAGTAGGCAACGATCCACACTTGAGGATTAACTTTGAAGCAAGACCTGCTTTGAATTGACCCTCGTTCACAAAACAGTCAGTCAGAAAATGATTCGCGCAAACATAAACGTATTTAGGAAGTTTAAGTGGCGCCTTTCCTTCATAAATAAAATCCATCCACTGCGTTTTCAGTGGCTCTGATGTCGGAAGTAAGTGAAGACTACTACGTCCATTCTTACATCCCACAACAGAACACCTACATTTCTTAGGAGACATTACCGGCTGTAATGGCGGATGGTGTACAGATCACAGAGGGCGGGGTCTATGCAAAAACCAGTGTCAATCAAACCACGTCGGTGGGGCTTGTGCAATTCTACGTCACATTGCATAGAATCTTAGAACAGCTCATTCTGAGACAGTGCTTATGATTTATTGAGATTGTAAAAAAAGCCACTGGGTGGATTTTTATCATTCTAGGGTGGTTTTGCTCACACACTGCCAACACACATTTATGTTCAAACACCATGTAAAAGTGAATTTTGCATAATAGGTGCCCTTTAAGTGAAATTACTGAACTTAAATATACGAGCTTGATAAAAATGATCATTCTAGAAGAAAATTTCAAATGGCACTTAGAGGCTTTTGCATCTGAACTCTTCATATATATATATATATATATTATACACAATTTTAATAATTTTTTTTTTTAATAAATAGGTTAATTATTATTAGTAAATATTTAATTTATTCATTATGTATTCATTTATATGACCTAATTTATATAAATAAATCATATTTTGCATATATAAATAATTATTCTAATAAAAACAAAATAATAAACAATACATAATATGGTAAAAACATATAATTAGGTAATAGGTTAATTAGTTTGTTAATTTTCTTTTTATATATTTAAATAAATACAGCCAAAAGCCATGTGGCCAGATAGATAGATAGATAGATAGATAGATAGATAGATAGATAGATAGATAGATAGATAGATAGATAGATAGATAGATAGATAGATAGATAGATAGATAGATAGATAGATAGATAGATAGATAGATAGATAGATAGATAGATAGAAAGAAAATTATTTTCGACTCATCATATCAGCCAGAATATTAATATCAGTGCATCCCTACGTTAAATCATAGTGCACAGATTGTTTGAAAGAATTGTTGTTCCAGGACCAACATAGGATGTGTAAATCACTCCGAGCACTGATATTCTGCATACATCAGTAGTACAAAATTGGAAACTATTTAACACCATATGCATCAATGTTTTGCTTTGAGTCCTTGGCACTGTATATAAATTTAGAATGTGCCAGTCTATGCAAATCAGGTTTCATGCAAAGTAATAAGATCCAAACCTTAGGTGCCATAGTTTAACACATACTGGCTACATTTAGAGTGCACATACACAACTACGATTCTGAAATAGCATTCGACTTTTCAGAAGTAGCACTCCTATATATCTTGTTCCTCTTCTTATTGACTTTTCCTGTTCAATTCCATTTGCTCGCTCCAATCTTCTGTATTTCATTTTCTGCTTGCAGATTTCTGCTAGGTTTTTTTGTGGTTTGTTTGTCATCTTTTTTGAATGATGAGGTACAGTGAGATGAATGCATAAATTACATACATTCCTTCTGAGATTACAAAAGTTAGAGCATCTATCACTGCTGTGTTTGGAGGATGTGAGAATGCATTACACCTTTCCAGTCACTGATCAAAGATCAGATCAAAGCGTGTGTGTGTGTGTGTGTGTGTGTGTGTGTGTGTGTGTGTGTGTGTGTGTGTGTGTTTGCATCTGTGTGCCAGTTTATCTATCATGGTTGGCTGGTTTTCATCCGAGGTGCATGTTCTCACCTTTCTCTTTGAGTCTTAAAGGAATCATTTGTATAAAAGGAAAATTCTGTCATTATTTACTCATTCCATCTTTTATTTCTTCACATTTGAAGATCAAATTACAATGAATGGAGACTGGAGTTTTCAAACATTAAAAAGGAAGTACAAAAGTACCATAAAAGTGTCATAAAAAGTTTAAAACTGAATGACTCATACACTATATATTCCAATTCTTATAAAGCCGTGCCATGGCTTTAAGTGAGAAACAGCCCAAATATAAGTTTATAGACAATCTTCTCCTCCATTTAGTCAATGATTTGAACTTAAAGAACTGATTAATGAATGAATTCAGGTTCTGTGAACTGGATCAGCTGATTAATTGAAAAGATCTTAATAGAACAATTTGCTTATGAATAAAACATCATGAGATCTCTCATGACTGTGCCAAGAAATACACTGTATGACTTGTATAAATAACTATTTTATGCTGCTTTTAAAAGTATAAAACTGTATGGCTCAAATGCCATATTCCAAGTCTCATGACCCCGATAGCTCTAAGTGAGAAACTTCATAAAGTTCATAAATAATCTCCTCCTCCATTTAGTCGATGTGACCGAATCACTGAGTCAGTGAGTTGAACTCAAGAACCGATTCATGCATGAATTCAAATTGGTTCTGTGAACTGAACCAACAGATTCATTGAAAATCGGTTGTCTATAAGTAACATTGCACCTACATGTCTACCAACTCTCATTAGAGTATTAGTAGAGTATTAGTAGACTGGTAGGGTTAGGATTAGAATAAGTTGACAGGTATTTGCAAAGTTACTTATAGTCAACACAATGTTCAAAATCTTAATAGAACAATTAGCTTACGAATCAACCATCTCAAGTTCTCTCATGAATGTGCCAAGGAATACACCATACATGCCTCGTATAGAATAAAACTGTGACTCAAACACCATATTCAAAGTCTCATTAAGCCATGCAATATCTCTAAGTGAGCAACCAGACCAAAATGTATGTTCATCATTAATCTCCTCCTCCATTTAGCCGATACGACCGAATCAGTGAGTCTATCTCAAGATCCGATTCATGCATGAATTCAGATTGGGTCTATAAACTGCATCAACTGATTCATTGGATAGATCTTAATAGAATGATTACTATATGAATCAAACATCACGGGTTCTCTCATGTATGTGCCAAGGTATGTATGACTCATATAGAATAATTTTCTGAAAAACATCACATGAGTCATATGTCCAACTCTTTTGCGATTGAAAGCTCCAGTTCCCATTCATAGTAATTGCACGGAATGACATGAGGACGAGTAAATGACATAATTTTCATTTTTGGGTGTACTATTCCCTTAACGATGCAATCACATGTCATTTTTGCCACTCACCTATCTTTCTCCATCTCCCGCTCTTTCTTTCCCTCCTCTATCATCTGTCAGCCATGGATAGTCATTTGACTTTCCTCTGCATGTATTATTTTTCAAAGAACGAATTGATTCAGAGAGAGGATAAAAAGAAGAAAGAAAGAAAGAAAAAAAAAACTTAGCACCTCATCACAAAACCTTATCTCCCCCATGATGCTCAGTCTATTAACCTGATTG
The DNA here is from genome assembly GCF_951802725.1 of Rutilus rutilus. NCBI lineage: Eukaryota > Metazoa > Chordata > Actinopteri > Cypriniformes > Leuciscidae > Rutilus > Rutilus rutilus. The sequence goes on along the minus strand of NC_140210.1, from coordinate 9,709,918 downwards.
ATTGTGCCAATAATCAGCCCTCTCTCTCTCTTTCTCTATCTCTTTTTTACCATTCTTTTCCCTTTCTCCATCTCAGACGTTATTGCCCCCGCTGAATTGGTTGCCCCGGTGATAGTGATTGCACCTAAGAACACATCAGTGGTTGCCGGGGCGAGTGAGGCTACTTTTGAGTGCGTCGCTAATGCGAGGTGGGATGTTTGTCACTGTTATATCGTTTTTTTATTATCCATCACAGTGGTGATGTCATTTACATCAGTCAAAATTGTGATTGTATCTGTCATTTCACATTTCTTACAATAAAACGTGATGACTTTGACTCTGTTATGCATTTGTTTCAGCTTTATGAAGCCAAACTCAGGTTTCTTTCCTGTGTGGGCATATTTCCTGTTGAAATCTAGGTGTTAACTTCATATATTAATAATAAAGGAAAATCAATTTTTTAAATGAGCCGCCCTATATAGCCTTTAGCTTTCATCACAGCCAAGATATGCCACAAACCTTGATTTGCCACTTACATGTTGGTTGAAGGTGGCTCTTATTCTAGAGAGCATTTGATTGATCAAAACATTGTGTAATGCCGAATGAGTCATCAATATTTTCAATTTGTTTTCCTGAAAGAGACTGTCAATTTTAAATGTGTATATCTTCTAATAGTGAATTTTGTTCATATTTGAGTACACTAACAAAAGGTTGGAGTTGATACTTTTTTGAGTTTCTCCTCCTCACCAAGGCTGCATTTATTTGATCAAAAATACAGTAAAACTGTAATATTGTGAAATATTATTACAGCTGAAAACAAATGTTTCTATTTTAATGTAATTCAAAATGTTATGTATTCCTGCATCATATATTCAGCATCATTACTCCAGTCTTCAGTGTCACATGATCCTTCAGAAATCTTTCTGTTATGCTGATTTGATGCTCAAGAATCATTTCTTATTATGATAAATGTTGAAAACAGTTGTGCTGTTTAATAATTCTTTAGAAACCGTGATACATTTCTCAGGATTCTTTGGTGATTCTTTAGTACAAAAGATTATTTTATTCAACATTTAAATTAAATAGAAATATTTGAATCATTATACATTTTCAATTTGATGCATCACTGAAGTAAATTACATTTTTTGAAAGTTTTAATAATAATTATATTTCACAATATTACTTTTTTTATTGTATATTTGATCAATAAAGTAGTTGTCTAGAATTTTTGTACCATCTATTGGTTTAAAAGAGAATAAAGTCCCCCATTAACACCATTGTACCCTATATAAAACCCAAAAAAGTTGGCTGGAAACATCAAAATTTGTTCTTCGAGGCCTAGCCCACCTGTTAATTAGGGGTCCCACATATTTTTGACCATATAGTGTATGAATTTTCTTGCATATTTAACACATAACTAACTGTTCTCTTTATAATTCTTGGCATGAGTATTAATTTCAGTCTGGCAGTTAATGTGCGGTGTGTTGTGTGTGTGCGGAGCAGATCTCTTGACAGGCTGCAGGTGTTCTGGAAGCGTAATGGGGTGAGACTAACAGCAGGAGTGGACTCATTCGGTCGCAGGCTGGTCATCAGTAACCCCACCTCAGCAGACGCGGGTCTGTACGTGTGCGAGACTGCGCTCAGAAACAGCAGTCAGAAGAGCACAGAGGCCAAAGCGTACCTCTCCGTGCTGGGTAAGACCATTGCTCTTTCTCTCGTGCTTCATGCAGGTTCTGGCAGATGTTTTAAGTATTATTTCACTGAAATGACCTAGAGAGCAAGAGTTTGTCATTTAATTAAATACTGCAGTGAGCTCAATTCTTTTTCATGTATAAAACCAACGTTTTTTTTTTAAAAGCAAAGTCACGACATATCGTTAATGCCTCTGGGCGGCTATTTCTAGTCAAGTACATCTCCTCTCTACTTTTCCAAGCTTATATATCAATTACTGTAGATATGCCAAATCAGCAGAAATGTATAACATTAGACCAAAAATGAAAACAATAACTTCACCAAAAGTGAAATGAATAAGCCTCGGGCTGAAGGAAAAGCAAATTCACACCTGTACAGTAGAGGGCGCAGCTCAAACTAATTTTTCAGCTCTGCTGCTGATGAGAGCTGTCTGTTAATACATGGAAAAACAAAGTAACTTGCGTTATTTATTTGAAAAAGTAACTCAGATATTTTTGTTGTAAATTTAAAAGTAATGCGTTACTTTACTAGTTACTTGAAAAAAAGTAATCTGATTACATAACTTGCGTTACTTGTAACCCAACACTGGCTGTAGCCATGATCTCATGACTACATTTTAAGTCAGATGGATTTTGATTAGCTGTCAATGGGTCTCGTTTTTTTGTTGTTGTTGTTGTTGTTGTTGTTGTTGTTGTTGTTGTTGTTGTTGTTGTTGTTGTTGTTGTTTTATCCTTGTTCTAATACATTTTAAGTATTCTAAATGAGTGACCTTGTGCTTTTGAAGTTTGTAATTTGCGAAAACATGCCAAAACTATCTCCATATAGGGGGTTTTCACAACTTTTTTACAGCCTTTTGATGCTGTCTAATGACACGCTTTTGACTGAAAGCAAGTGCAGCAAGGTCGTCAAGCAACGTATTTGAGGTTTCAGTTCGTACTAGAGATGCGCGGTTGGCGGTTACAGCCGCGGACTCCGCGGATAAACCGCGGATTGGGCGGATGACGTGACGAAAAATAATATTTTAATTAAATTCGGGCGGGTGGCGGGCGGTTGAACCAATCAAATGAAAAATATATGTATACACAAATCAACGGATGGCGGGCGGGTGCGGTTTTGAAAATTGGTCAAAAACGTTGGTGCGGCTGGATGGCGGACGGATGATGATTTTTGTGATGCGGTTGCGGATGAAATAATAGCCCATCCGCGCATCTCTAGTTCGTACATTTTTCATAGATTTAGAACAAATTGTAGTACGAAAGTTAGTGAATAAATCATGAAAACATATCAATTGCTGTACATATGCCAAGTCAGCAATACAATTTTAAAACATCTTCAAATTTGATGATCACACCAAAAACGAAAACCATAACAATCAGTTACACTTAAAATTACGTTAGCATCCACACCAGTGGATATTAATTTATTTATTCTAAGTGCACTGCTGTAGTTATGAATGAATGAATGATGCATTTATATAGCGCTTTACTATGTACTACTGTACACCCAAAGCACTTTACAATCATATCAGGAGTCTCCACTTGGATGACAGTACAACTGCACCAGGGCGCTCACCACACACTAGCTCTAGGTGGAGAGGAGAGAGAGTGATTCAAAGGTAGTTATGCTTTCACTCCACACTCTTTAAAATCTGATGGATTTTGATCCATCTGTCATTGGGTCCCAATGACAATTGAACCATGGTCTCTGGCGTGGGAGGCGGGCGCAATACCAAGGAGGCTAAAGACCGCAACCTCTAGCGTCAGTCATGTTCCTAACCTCGTTCTAATGTTAATGAATTTAAAGTATTGTAAATGAATGACCACATTACACTCAAGTCCGCTAGCATCACATGCAAATGCCTATAGTATCAAAACGTGGGAATATCTCACCTCTCTGCTCATGAACATTTATTAGAAGAAGTGACATCCCCCAGTAGATCTAACTGATTTACTGAAGGGTTTGAGGGGACCTACACTGTTGAGAAAGCTCTCAGATGGAGCATTTGATGGATAGGTATGATTAAGAAATCTTTCTGAGGGTGTGGAAAGTGTCTGTTTGAAATCAGAAATACATTGGATTTCCAAAATCACAATTAGACCTGCCTCTGTGACATTTTCATCTACAGACGCCTACATCAGAAGTTGAAACGCAACCTTTAGCAACACACAAGCCCTGTTGTAGATGCTCTAAAGTTTTAATTTTAGCTCAAATATTTGGCTACACTTTATTTTAAGGTGATGTAGTTTCATTGTACTTACTCAAATAAGTACTGAGTAATATTAATTAACTGCATGTACTTACTATAGAGTTACTTACTACTATACTAAGTGCACGTAGTGAAGTGTAACTACTGTACGTCACCTTGAAATAAAGTGTTACCCAGTTTTGTATCTCTCAGTAAGTGGGAGGACAAATTATTTTTATTATTTTTGTAAAAGTGAGTTATAATGGTCTCTATACACATGTATTCACACAATAGCAAGTTGGCTCTCAGTATTCCTTGTCACGTCACTGGCGTTTTGTCCGAACATCACGACTCTCAGTTTCCAGTGTTTTCAGAAGGTCAGTGGGCTTTAAACATCCTCAGCCTCTTTAACATCTCTGCTCTTTGATCCAAAAACACAAATATTACTCTCTGCCTCAAGATCTTTTTCACCAAAAGATGAGCTATGAATATTTATACCTCAACTCGCACTCTTATTAGAAACAGCAACGAATATTCTTTCAATGAGCTTATCTGACAGGTGTGCGCCTTACATGATTGGGCGAAAGGGGGGCATGCATATGCATGAGGCAGCCAATGGAGTGATGAATAAATTGGGGCTGTTGGAGGCTCAGAGAGACTTTTATAGAAAGATAAAGTGAACATGTCAGTGCAGCCAGCAGTGGAAAAGAGGTTGAGACGGAGGAGGTATTTATTGTTTCTGCCGTTGAATCCGATCCAGGCGCCAGTCTGAATATGTATATCCTGATCTGCATAAACGTACAGTGAGACTGAATAAGTGCTTATTTGTTCGGGATGAACGAAAAGGGGGAGAGGAAAGAGAGATGAATGCATGGGAATGAATTGGAAAAACTGTGACATTGTTATGCCGTTCGTTTTTTTTTCGTTGTTGTTGTTGGTTGTTTGATATTCTTCAGTAAGTGAAAAGCTGTTATCAGCGTTACGGTTAACAGGTCCTTTGTCTCCTTTCATTTGGAGTGAGTTAGAAAGAGAGAGAGAGAGAAAAACAAAAACAAATGTCAGGTGTGTGAAAAAGTAACATGAGTCTTGCTCTTTCTGTCATGAATAAAGGGGAAAATAAAAGGGTTGAGGGTGAAAGGGTTTTCTTTTTTTTTATGTATACATATATATATATATAAAAACCTTTTTACTATTATAATGAGCTAAGTGTGGCACCAAAGACCGCTGGGAAAAGTCTGAGCACACTTCTTGCTTTTTACATCCATACTTTCACTCTTTTATCATGACCAAAAAATACACTTCCTGAATATCCACTGTTATGCCAGCAAACTCTAGAACACACTCAGATTGGTATTAAATGGTAAAAAGATAAATCCAAGCCCTCTATATCTAATATCTAATCATCCACATATCTATGCTCTAGCAACCACTTAGAACACTAGAAACCACCCAGAACACCATCACCTCATAACAACATTCCAAAAGGGTGAAGAGTGTGTGTGTGTGTGTGTGTGTGTGTCCTTCACAGAGTCCCCGTACTTCACGTCAAAACCAAAGAGGTCGGTGTTAACGGAAGTTGAGAAAACCGTGGAGCTTCAGTGCCAGGCCAAAGGTAAGCCCCGCCCACTGCCCCGCCCCTTCTAGAAACAGACAGCTGTGTTGCACCTATCAAATTACTGCAGCACCTCTGAGTTTGAACACTTTACAGTCATATAATACATGTTCTAAATACTCTGCTGTTGTATAACCAATCCCCTGCAGGAAACCATAATCTTTACATTGTCAGGAGTATAAAGACTGCCAGCACTAGAATAAAAAAGCCACTTAACTTCCAGTGCACTATCTTTCAATCTCAAATGTTTGAATGTGTCTTTTTAAAAGCATAATGTTCCCATTTCTGCACAATGTTATAGCACGTTCATTTTTATTGTGGCCGGTGTGCTTTCAGCTGACAATTTGCTGGAAGAACGTCATTTAGTTTATGTGCTGAGTCAACCAGAGACGTGCTTTTATCATAATCGTTTGTCGTCTCTGAAATTTGACCTTTTCGCCAAGCGCGCCGCATCGACCCCTGCTCGTTTCCGCAATGTGTCCTTATTTGAATTCATCTTTATTTAATCGACTAAATGATAATGAGCGGTCAAGTACATTAGAAAAAGCGAGCGAGACGCTAATGGTATTAGCTGTTAATTGGCGTCAGTGTTCATTCTACGTTAGGATCTAGTTAAAAGACATTAGGTATATCATTGGCTCACAGGGCAACGGAGGAGTAGAATCCAACTAGAAAATCATTTTAACAAGCTGTGTAAATCTGACCTACATTTCAGCAACAAAGTGCCAAGTGTCTAAAAGTTAAACTTTTCATGACTTCTAACAAGGAAAATTCATAAAGAGAGACCTCAAACGGTTCTTTCTTCTCAACTTTTTTTTTTTTTTTGGTAATATTTTTCTCCTTTATTTAACGGAAATCTGGACAGTTTCTCCTTCATGAAACTTTTTTAAATTACTGAGACTTTTCCTCATTTTTTTTATTTTTTTTTGTGGCAAAGATTGTACCTCTGCAATTTACACTTGCTGAGAATCTCGGCTCGTTCTTTTTGCACTTCCGTAAGGGTGTGAAGCTGATTTTGTGCACACTTTGTCATAAACTGTCAGAAATTTAATTACAGCGAGCTTGTTTTTGACAGTCTTATTTTAACATCCTTGTCTTGCATCCCATGGGTGTGACACGACTATCGACGCCGAGACTCCTCCATAGGAGGCGGGGTGGAGCGGATTCACGCTATATGACCTTTTAAAGTGTTGAGCTGCAGGATTTATCCATGATATATTCTTTAATTTGCATATCATGATGAGCATATCATGAGTTCCTTCAGATGAACTTAATTTACAATTATTGCTAATACATATAATTGCCGTTTTATTCATTTTCGCGCTCGCTTCTTGATTTCTCACTCCCTCTCTCTTGATCTCCCTCACTTATCCTCCTCTCCAAATCTTCTCCCTTTTTTGTCGGTGAAGCATGTCAAAATTTTATTGGAAGTTTAATCAATCAAAGCCAATTTATTAGATTAAATTTTCATTAATTAAACCAAAGTGTGCCCTGATGACGGTCTATTGATGAAAATGTTAACTTTGTGATAAATCAAACACTGTGTGTGTGTGTGCGTGCGTGTGCGTGTGTGTGTGTGTGTGTGTGTGTGTGTGTGTGTGTGTGTGTGTGTGTGTGTGTGTGTGTGTGTGTGTGCCTGTGTGCGTATGTGTGTGTGCGTGCGTGCGTGCGTGGTACTTTGGTAATAATTTTGTCATCTACTGTACCAAATGTCAAATGGCATTTGTGTAAATCTAGCCCTTACAAATTTGGCGTATATAAGGTTGGAATACTTAAGATTTGTTTTGAACTGTTTTTGAAAGAAGTCTCTTATGCTCACCAAGGCTGCATTCATTTGATCAAAAATACAGTAAAAACAGTAATATTGTGAAATAATATTACAAATAAAAATGTTTTCTTTGTTAATATATTTGAAAATGTAATTTATCCCTTTGATGAGAAAGCTGAATTTTCAGCATCATTACTTCAGCCTTCAGTGTCACAAGATCTTTCAGAAATCATTCTATCACAGGAATAAAATACTTAAAAAAAATTGTAATAATATTTTACAATATTACTGTTTTACTGTATATTTGATCAAATAATAATTTACCCATGGCATTATAGACTTCTTTCAAAAACATAAAAAAATCGTATTTATTCACACCAGTAGTGTGTTGTAATTTATATTATGATATCTGCTGAAATACCTTGTGTTGCTTTATGTGTTATTCAGGAATTCCCACACCGAAGCTGGAGTGGTTCAAAAATGCCGTCCCGCTCTCCACACTGAACAACCCTCGATACAAACTTACGTCTTCTTCCATGGTTCTACAAGTACGGAGAATTCAGCCGGACGATGCCGGAATATTCCAGTGCTTCGCTGAAAACATGGCCGGAGAAATCCAGGCACATACCAACTTGATCGTCACAAGTAAGATGAATAGTTATAAGAATATTTCACCCAAAAATGCAGTTCTGCCATCATTTACTCACCCGCATGTTGTTCCAAACTCACATAACTGATTGTCTTTTGGTCGATATTTTGAATTTATTTTTGTGCTTGAGAGCCCAAATATGCTTTCATTGTATGGACACAAGAAATTCTTCAAAATCTTTTTATTTTATTTTATTATTATCATTTTTTTCATCAGTAATTGATGACAGGAGTTTCATTTTTTGGGTGAATCATTGCTTCAAGCTAATGGGAAGATGAAGCATAAATACAGCCATGGATGTTTTAAAAGTCAGTGATCTCGTTCTCTTTTCCTCTTGGTTGTGAATTGATCAGGGAGTTCAGAGACCTCTCATTGATCTGTGTAATTAATCAGTGTCTACTGAGAGATCAACCTTTAACACAGAGACACAGACACACATACACACACACACACAGCACTTAATCAACACCTCCAGCTCTCTCTCGCTTAGTCATCCTCATCTCTCTTTTGCTCTCAAGCTTCATTTCAGTTCACACCATTTTTTATTGAAGTTTAAGAGTTTTAAAGTTAGGTACATTCATCATGTAAATAATTAACAAGTGAATTATAATGGATGTTATAACAGTGGTGTGATATTTAGAGCAGCAGTTTGTTCACTCCAAATACCGCATGTATGTATGAGCAGTGACCCCATATACTTAAACACTTACGTCTCACATGAAATGTGTGAATTTCATTTCATTATATAAACATATGAAACCAACCATCTGCAAACAAATAATGCTTAAGCTACACTATCATTCAAAAGTTTGAGGTCATTAATATGTTTTTGAAAGTCTTGTATGCTACTGTATTGATATAGTAAAACAGTAGTATTGTGAAATATTATTATAATTTAAAATAACGTTTTTATATTTGAATATATTTTAAAATGTAATTTATTCCTTACTTTTCTTCAAAAATAATTCTTAGAAGCTGATTTTGTGCTCAAGAAACTTTTCTTTTGTGCTGCTTCATATTTTTGTGAAAGTTCAAAAGAGCAGCATTTTTATTTTATTTTTTATCAATGTTAAACTCTTTACTGACTTCTATCAGTTAGAATGAATCCTTGGTTAGTCAAAGTAGTAATTTTCTTTAAAAATAAAAATACAATCCTTACTGACCCCAAACTTTTGAATGGTAATGTAACTTATTTGTGTTTCTTAAAATTCAGTGACTCCCGAAGTAAGTGATTTTAAACATTGTCACGCAAATAATGTTTTTAAGTGTTAACAAAGTATTTCCTGGCATCTCAAGATACTGTATGTTAGAGTAGGTGACATCTAAGACTATTACATTGTGTTTTGCTTTTTTCCCCCAATAATAGTTGTATTTTGGCTCACATTACTGCTCATATTAATGAAATTCATTTGTCATGCCAAAGGACAATTTTGATTAACGTAAAGTCCCCCTGTAGTATTAAAACTCATCTTAATTGACATATTTAAATTTACTCAAATTACATATTTAAATGTGTTTTCCTTGAAAAAAAAATCTGACATGCCTTAAAATAGCTTGAATGTAACTCTACACCTTTGCCTAATTTAGTATACGTGGTTCTAATATGGAAATTAGCCTAAATCATTTTTAAGTGCCCAATATATTTTTGGGGTCTCTCTATATTTTCTTCGATTTTCAGTTTTTCTGACTCACTTGTTTTCACGGTAGGCGTGTCACCATCTTTCACCACGCCCCCTTCTGACATCACTGTGACTGACGGAGCGTCAGCTGTCTTCACCTGTGAGATATCTGGCGCCCCCAAACCTGCCATTGTTTGGAGGAAAGGTACGTAAATTACATTCACACCTGTTTGCACATCATTTAACATGTCAGCAGTTTCGTGACTAACCCCTGTGATTCTCGCAGGTTCTCAGGTGTTAGCAAGCGGATCGGTGCAGATACCTCGTTTCACTCTGCTGGAGTCTGGAGGCTTACAGATACTACCCATAATGCCGAGCGACGCAGGGAACTACACGTGCTTGGCGTCTAACTCTGAGGGACTGGTCAACGCCACCGTGGCCCTGACAGTCTTGAGTACGAAACTGTAATATTGTGAATAATATGCTGTTTTTAATGACTTGAAAGTACAAACAAATTTAGCATATTTGAAATTCAGCACCGACAGGATTGCAGACAATTTACAAACATGCCTTTTATCAGCAGTCATTGTTTAGCTTAATAGCGGCATTCATTAGCTCGGTTGATTGTAAAGGCATGGCAGAGCACACTATTTGTGAAATGTTAAGTCTTTTGCAGTAATTTCACACCGGAATAGTGTCATCCTTAAATCCCAAGACCTCGGTTTATCTTGCTGTGCATGCTTAATGATGCTGATGTAGGTTTACGCTTGAGCGTGGGTGCGTGGAAGTGTCTTAGAGCATTTTTGACATCCAGCCTAAATAATGCTGTTTGTGGATTGGCCACGTAAAAGGAAAGCAAGAAATCTCTCTGATTAAAACTACTGCGTGTAATTTATGCACCGTTGGCGGCGTCAAACGGAATGTCAGAAAAACTATCCTTGTCTACATTGTTCAGACAAAAAAGATAGCCCCGCCCCAAACTCACACCATTGGTTGAGCTGGAAGTTGACATGTCGGGCCGCGCAGCGACGGTATTTGCAACATACAAATGGCTGACTTATAGTTGTCAGTGAGTATTAAACTGGAAGACAGCGTTTCAATGTCGAAAACGTTACATGCATTAGCTTTAATCAAGTGAATTGGACCCAGTGAGTTATGTGTGTTCATTTGCTTAGCCGTACTATATGGTCATTGAGACGCAGTGTGAATATTCGAACGTTCATGCTTTATAAATTTCATTCTGTTTTGCTAATGAAGCTGTCAGTGGGAATTACTTAATAGGGTTAAAAGAACTGTGAATAATGATGTTGGTAATGATTAAACTGTGGCGTGATTTTTGTCCTAAACTGCATTTTATTAATCAGGTCGAACCTTTATTTCAACACCGCCTGAGGATCAGCGTGTCATTAAGGGAACCACCGCTGTGCTGAACTGCGCGGCAACCCACGACCCCAGAGTCACCGTCAGGTCAGAGCTTGAGCTGAGATGCATGTTGAGGAACATGTTTTTGACATTTTTATTTCAAAAACGTAAGAAAGTTTTCTAATTAGCAAAGTCAAGCATTACTCTTGATGTTAATCATTAGGTCACTATCATTAGGTCATTAGGTCACTGTGATTGTGTCACTGTGTACACCGCCAAGTAAGACATACTTTGTTGATCCTGGAACAACATTCCTGTCGGAAAATTTTGTACTAATCCTGTCCCCACTCCTAAACCTAACCCTACCCCTACCCGTAACTTATCCATAAATGCAGAGGAAAATAATAGGTGAATAACACTGATGTACAGTAGAAGCACCTAACCCTGGCTGTAAGCCTAAACTTGACATAAACTGTAAACGTGTCCCTCAAATCTGATTGGTTGATTGGAATGTTGTTCCAAAATCAAAAAAGCCCTTGATCCAGGAATATGTTGTACTTGGGGAAATCACGTTCCCTGTTACTCAAGACCTCTAACATAACTCATCCCGCTCCACTGGTGCTACAGACATAAATTAAACCTTAAATCATGCCACTTGAGTACTTTTCTAAGCTATCTGAAGGTGTACTTGAGGTGGTTAAACTATGATGGAAATGCTAAATAAATGTCTACAGTAGATGCACATCAAAAATAAGTTTCATGACTGAATAATTTGCTCAGATGATTGGCTCTCATAACTGTCTCTTATTTCTACTGAGTGCCAATTTAGTTTATAGGAAAACAATTTGTTTTTGCAATATTTATGGTTTGCATTTTTTTTTTCATAACTTAAATTTGCAACTTGGACGGAAACATCAACAGAGACTTGGGCTTGGGGGGTTACCATATTATATAGTCTTTATCCACCTTGTTTTGGTCATTATCAAGCACATAAGGAAGAGAAGCCGATATGGAATTTGATGTTGTTCTATTTCAGGAGGCTAAGTGTGTTTTCTGCAGGTCTTTGGAGTGTGATATTTTTGGTGGATTATGAGTCATCATAAAGAGTCTTATTTTCCTCAGATATGCATGGAATAAAGGAACCAAGCCTCTGAGCGTGTCGACTGGTGGGCGAGTGTCAATGAAGGAAGGTTCACTCCACATCAGCCAGACTTGGTCCGGAGACATCGGAGATTACACCTGCAGGGTCATCTCACCAGCTGGAAATGACTCCAAAACCACCCGACTGGAAGTCATGTGAGCAAAAATAGACACAAACACACAGATCCTTGCTAACATCCACGTTCGATACGAAACGCTTTGAAGGGACTACACTTGTACAGTACATGTGCACTCAGTACATATTGGGGTGCTATTGTAGGAGGAAGATGCTTGGATCCCAGCTGCAGTTCTGAAGCCAAGAGAACCATCCAAAAATGGGCTATAATGATAGGACAGAGGAGGGAGCAGCTGTGTTTGTGTGTGTGTGTGTGTGTGTGTGTCGGGACGCGGGAGGAAGATAAAGGGAGAGTAGAATAAGATAGGCCTGATGCCCAAGGCCAAGATCATCTCCTTTGACGACTAGCCAATGTTGCTAAACTTCTGTGGCATCAGGAACTAATTAAACACACACACATACACGCGCTCAGATATTAATTACTGCTTCTAGATGGCTGAATGTTGTGCTCCCACAGATTGTCATATGGATGGATGCAGAGGAAATCTCATCGATCTTTGAAGTAGATGAAATACACTGAGTAACACGAATGGCAGTGCGCAGCTTGTTTAATTGGATGCGTTTGAAAATGTTGTTCACAATCAGAAAAATACAAACTTACCAAATCGACCCAAAAGGCCTAAAAGCTTGTCTTTTGTGTCAAAAGCCTTCATAAGCCTTTCTTAACCGAGTAACATGATTGCATATGCAGTACCGTTCAAAGGCTTGGGGTCAGGAAGGACATGAGATCACAGCAATAGCAAACGATCCAATCAATTCCAGATGGACACAATCATTATATTTTTTCTTGATTGAGAAGTTGTTTCACTCGGATATACGTCACAATAAGGAAGAACAGACCAACGCAACTTCCGTTTCGTTCCGGCATTAATACTTGTATTCAGCATGGATGAATTAAATTGATTAAAAGTGTCAGTAAAAACTTAAATTGTTACAAAAATGTGTGTTTTTAAATAAATGCTGCTTATGTGTTCACAGTTTCCAGTACAGTCGCACAACTGTTTTCAACATTGATCTAAAACAGCATATTAGAATGATTTCGGAAGGATCAGGTTTCCCAAAAACTGCCATTAGTCAGCCAAGCAGTCCCATCCCAAACTCATGCCATTGGTTGAGCCAAATGCTGCTATGTTGCTACTTTTCGGGGAAATCCACCTACAAGCTTAAATATTTGTGCTTATTTGAGCTCAACTTGGAGAAAAAAAACGAGAAATATTACAAATCATCAATCATACAAAACATAACTGTAATAAACTATTATTTGCAAACGCGCTTAAAGGACTGCAATGTAATGCAATTCTTTTAGTACTACTTAACGGAACTCATAATAAAGCAATATTTAATTTAAGACACGCTAGTCTGTGAGAGAAACTGGGTTTCGGCAGACTTTAGAAAAAGACTCCTAACAGCTGACATTTAGATTATGAGATACAAATTGAAAACACATGCGATTTGAATAATAACAATAATACCTTTGACAGTCACATTAAGATAACAGAGCACCACAATATACTCCTACCTTTAATAATACAGCCGGCAAACTCTGTTGAAAGAAAACTCATCAGACGGTTGAAGGAGAGGCAATGCTTCACATGCTAATGTGATTTCACAGGCGTTCAAGTTAATCTCAGGCAGTGGACAGGTCCTCTTATTACCACATGTTAGACGATGGCTGAGCAGTGCCTCGTTTTAAACAATATTAGATGTTATTGCATATTTAGACTGCTGTGACAGATGGGCAAAAAAAAAAAACTGTCACACACATATTACAAGCATCTGCAAAGGACATAATTGTATTATGTGATATTTTAATGTAGTTTTCATAAATGTAATTTTGTTTAAGGAACAGTGGAACTTTTGATCTTGCAACATAGTGGAAAGTAATGTTAAAGACTTAGTTCACACTAAAATGAAACTTCTGTCATCATTTACTCATCCTCATGTTGTTCAAAATCCTCATGACTTACTTTGGGTAGAAAAACAAAAGGTGTTGAGTTGAATGTCCATGCTACTCTTTTACAGTACATGCTCCAAAAATCTCCAAAGACCCCATAAAAGCACAATAAAAGTAGTCTGTTTTGCACATACAGTATTCAAAGTTTTATGTCACAGTCCCTAAAATCAGCGGCTCTGACATTATTCCAAATATCTTCTTTTTTGTCCAAAACTATATAGAAAATTATACAGGGTTGGAATGACAATAAGGGGGAGAAACAGAAATTTGAATTTTGTATCACTATTCCTTTAATATTATAGTATTCATGAATGAATGTTGTAATTTTTTTTTAGCCAACAGTTTTTGTTATTTTTGAAAAGGAAATACAAAAAAATCTATTTGGTAACTCTCAAAAAAAATATATATATATTTTTGTTTGTAAGCTGCCTAGGATCTTTTTGATATCCCACAAACCCCTTGCAGCCATGATGAACACTTTTTGCTTGCAGAAGGTTTTTTTGAGTGATAATGCTTCTATCTACCCACCATTTGTCCTCCACGGAACCTCAGGAGCACCGGTTTGAAAGTACAAACTGCAACAAAGACAAAAATCTACAAAGTGACATATTGATGTATTTGAATATATAAGCCTAAAGGCTGTTTATGCTATTTATCTCTACTATTGCCCATAGTGAGGGTGAGGGATTTGAACTCATAACCCTAATAAACGTAACTCTTTCTACACTGTTTATGCAACAGACACGAATGATACCTCAAACCTGTTTTGACTTCATTTGAAAACTAAAAAAATCTATATTTCAAGAAGTCTGAAGTCATTCAAACGTTTTGCGTAAGAAAAAGTGAAATTTATATCAGAATTTGAGAAATAATCCTTAATATGTATTTGCAGAAATTGGACAAAGGATATTGTGCATTGATTTGAATTGAATCTGATTTTGAATGACTGTGTTTTTGATCAAAGAAATGCAGCCTTGATGAGCATAAGAGACTTTAAAATCTTACTGACCCTAAACTTTTGAATGGCACTGTTCATATTTACATGTTTATGTTTTAACATGTTACCAGTTACAGGGTTAGTTTACCCAAAAATCACTCTCATGTCGTTCCAAACCTGTAAAACATTCATTCATCTTCGGAACACAAATGAAAATCTATTTGATGAAATCTGAGAGTTTTCTGTCCCTCCATTGACAGCTACGCAACTACCACTTTCAAGCCCCAAAAGGGTAGTAAAGTCATCATTAAAGCAGATGTTGCGTGAACACGCATTGGAGATGAATATTTTGTAAATAAAAGGATAAATTATGTGTTTTTTTTCCCCACAAACAAAGCACTTGTGTCGCTTCATAAAATGTAGGTTAAACCACTGGAGTCACATGGATAACTTTAATTATGTCTTTATTACCTTTCTGGGTCTTGAAAGTGGTAGTTGCATAGACTGTCAATGGAGGGACAGAAACCGCTCAGATTTCATTAAAAAGATCTTCATTTGTGTTCGGAAGATGAACGAAAGTCTTACGGATTTGGAATGGCATGAGGGTGAGGATGGAATTAAAGTCGCAGTGAACCGGAAGTTGCAACCAACTTTAGTTCAGTGTTGTTACATATTTCCAAGTGATACGGAATATTGGATTGAGTGCAGGGTTTTACTTTAGCGCACCTCCTCTCCATCCCTCGCTCATAGCAGACTGACGGTTGGAGGGGAGTGGTTGAGGATATTCTACCCAGAGCCGCCAAACTGACGTCATCAGAGAAGGAACGCCATTCCAGAACGGAAGCAATTGTTCACCACAAGACTAGTAATGTGCGCTAACATAGTAAATAGGTTCGGTTTTGATTTCATGACGACATTTTTGGTTGAACTAACCTTTTAACCTGTACAATTCACAGGGGCTGAGACAAAAAGTTTTGTATGATTTGTATTTGAATTGTGTTTGAATTTTGTTTTAATGTACTGCAGTGCCGATATATGCATATTTTGATAGTTTATTTGGTTATCTCTGTCTTTTTAGAGAACTTCCCCATTCTCCACGTAACCTGCAGGTGTCTCTGAATGAGACTGACAGCAGGACAGTTCTTCTGTCATGGGTTCGGCCCTTTGATGGGAACAGCCCTCTACTGCATTACATCATTGAGCTCTCGGAGAACAGTAAGTTTGTGTGTGTGTGTGTGTGTGTGTGTGTGCTATTTATATGAGCTTTGGCATATGGTTTATTAAACCTAATGCACCTTAGCTGCAGCTTTCAATTAAGCTGGTTTGCAGCCAGTGGATTCCACAGAAGAAATTCTTTGTCATTTACCTCTCGCCGTCTTTCTCCCTGAGCACTAAAAAACAGACAGACAGGCTAAAGTGAGTGAGAAGAGAAGAGAAATGGAAGCTGATTGTAATGGAGGGTAGTGGGACGAGGTTTGTTTTCACGGTATTATGCCAAGACTCTGTTATTGGTGGAAGATGAATGCTGGAAGAGATAGTGACAGGAAACACAGAGAGAGAGAGAGAGAGAGAGAGAGAGATTGATTTGTATATCGTCAAAGGAAAAACAATGAAAAATGTGGGTGGGGCAGAGGTGCTGGATGCCTATTAAACACCAAGACCTTTCTCTCCACATACACACGTGCGCGTGCATGTGTGGGTGTGTATGTATGCATCCCTGTGGCTTAATATTTACTATTCCTGATGAATTTGTGATTTATTTTTGCAGTTGCTCATACAGTAGTTTCGGTCTTCTTTTCTCTTGGGTCTGCTTGAGTGGTTTCACCATCTAAATTGTTCATTGATCTGCTTCCCATCATTTTTAATGTACTGCAAACGCACACACAAACACAAACACACACACACTCTCATATATTGGGTGTTGTGGGTTGTAACGCCTCCAGAATAAACAACAGAGCTGTCAAATTCATAATTTACCCAAGTTCTGTAAAGAAAGAGATAATTCAAACAACTGATAATAAATCAAGTAAAATACGTAAGATAAAAAACAATACCCACATTTCAGACTTAATTTTTTGTCTTTAGAAGTGAGAAATAATCTCATTACATTTATAAGTACTGTTTTACATTATAGTGAGCCAGTTAAAAGTGATTTCAGTAGAGTTTGTGGAAGTGGCAGAAAGATATATCATCCAGGACAAATAGTCGGCTGATATTTGGCTGTTTTGAAATAACTGCTTCTGGTTTTTGCCTAGTTTCACTTTTGAAATCTACAGCCTACAAATAGGGTACAGGGTGTTTTGTAAAATAAGGATTTGTTTAATTTGATCAAATTTGTACACATCTTATTTTCTTATTTGCTTTCATTAAATTATATAGTGTTTATACTACTAAAATTCATACTGAATTAAATTCATAGACCGTTTGTATTTATAATAAATTAAAGATATATATATATTTTTTATGTTAATAGTTATTTTAAATTGTAATAATATATCACAATATTACTGTTTTTACTGTATTTTTTTTTATCAAATATATGCAGCCTTGGTGGCAAAGAGACCACAACCCCTCAGGATCCTGTTCTGGAAAATGTCAGATTTTGGATTTTGCATTCCGGCATTTGTTTTAAATGATCCGGCAATAACAAGTGCATTGCATGGCGTGCGTGTGAGAGATACAGAGCGAGACAGAGTGAGTGCGGGTTTATGCAGAAATATTTAAAGGTTGTGTTTTGCTATTGGCCCTCAGCCTCAACCTATATATATTTTTCAGCTTTCTTAAGTTCAAAATCACTCTCATTGGTCGGTGCGAGAGTGTAGAGAGGGTATATACCTGACGAATTATTCTAATACAATTAAGTTAATTTCATCAAAATGTGAAAAAAATGACTAATATCATTTTTTTCATGATATTTCTGATCAAAAGAGATCCTGAGGAGATGAAACTGCTAATACTAAGATAGCAGGAGACACAAGTAACGGGTGTTAGATCAGTTAGAATCAGAAATCGATGTGATGGAAAAAGGAATGAAATTAAAGGCGAGAGAGAATATCACTGATGAACTGAATAATATTTGTAGCTATATGCATGTAGCTCAATGTAGCTTTATACATGTAGTTAGGGCCATACAGAAACTTATGAATGATGCTTTTATAGTTGTGCCATCACCACTTAGTGACATCATTGTATGTTCCGGGAAAACTTAATTTTGTCTGTTTGTTGTTCTTGACAGATTCTCCATGGAAAGTCTACATGGCTGATGTTAGCCCTACACTAACCAGTTTGCAAGTAATTGGTCTAACGCCAGCAAGAACGTACCAGTTCAGAGTTTGTGCTGTCAATCAGGTGGGACGTGGGCAGTACAGCGCTGAGACAAACAGGTAAGCAGTCACAAGCTAACATCTTAGTCTACATGCTTAGCATATCGCTAACTGGTTAAGTAAAGCTGGTTAAGTAAAGTAAAGCTCTATTTTAGCTAAAACAAGATCAATGTTTTTGATCAGGTGTTGAGGAAGGGGAACGAATCTTGCATGGCAATGGCATTGAACTGCAGGAGCTAACAGGGCCATGCTAATGAGCTAAACCCTGATTCCTTGATTGTAGCATCCCAATTTACAGGCAAACCCAAAATCCTTTCAATCCTGATTGTTGTAACCAACATAGCCAGTCAAGCAGATTGGAACTGGTAATTTTCACCAACTATTGCCATTTTTGTGTGTCCGACACACGCACACACGTCCTCAGTCAGTTAGAGAGAATGTTATTAAATGTGAGGACAAGATTTGAACCCTGTCAAAAGAAAGGCGGACTGTAATTGAATTACATGAGAGCTTTCATCACTGGCTCTGATTGTGAGCCATTATGACACATGGGCAAAAAAGAAAAAAAAACACTTCCCTATCCAGGAACACTATGAAGGTGTGAGAAATAGCATTTCTCAAAGCCAATTCCACACGGTGAAGGAATGTCAAATACAAGTTTGGCTGAAGGGAAGGACACTTCAGCACACACAGAGGCTACTGCGTTTTGTTTTGTGAATTTTTTATTCACGCATAAATTGGCACACATCACAATGACTGCATTCCAAATCGAATCAAATCGCTCAAAGAACTTAAAAGTCCTGAAAAGTTCAAATGGCTATTTTTCAAGCACTAATGCACATGCCAAGCACTCTTTGCTAAACGGCAGGAAGAACGACCTGCTCAATCATCAAGGACATGTTGAAAAAGCTTGTCATGCTGTTTTCTAGTTCTTAGCTTTCATTTGAAGCCAGTCTCCATTTAACCGACATTGCCAGCTTATTCAATGGTAACAGTTGAGCCAAAGACTCCCTCTGCGCTCATATGTGAAATGCTCAACTGCTCAGGTTTGATTGGTCCTGAAGTGGAATGTTTTTTATTCACTAATGTTCAGTGATGTCTTTAATGCTACTGAAACAGTTCTGATATACAATAAATACTGCATTTTGTTTCAGGTATTAATTTGTAGTTTGCTCACTTTGCAGTTCTCACCTACAGAAATGATCAAAAGTGTATTCTATTTAAATACTTTCAATTTATATTACATTTTTCTAAGCAATTTACATAATCAAATATTTAATTCAGATTAATTAGAAGTCGGTATGTAGTTTTTTTTATATATATATATATACTACTGTTCAAAAGTCAAAAGTTTTTCTAAAATAAATACTTCTATTCAGCAAGGATGCTTAAAATTAATCAGAAGTGACAGTAAAGACATTCATAATGTTACAAAATATTTAGTTTTAAAATAAAAGTTCTTTTGAACTTTTATGAAGAAAAAAAACAACAACTTTTATTTAACAAGGACATATTAAATTCACTGAAAGCGACAGCAGAATTTTACATTGTATTTCAATGTATTTCAATTTAATGCTGTTCTATTGAAATTTCTATTTATCAAAAATCCTGAAAACATGCATCACGGTCTCCACAAGAATATTAAGCAGCACAACTTATTTCAACATTGAGAATAATATGCAGCAAATCAGCATATTAGAAACATTTCTGAAGGATCATGTGACTGAGGACTGTAGTGTGTATATATTTTTATCAACTGACAGACCTAATTACTGTACTTGAGACTTGTCAGATCTGATGACTGTATTCAATATTTCAAGTCTCCCCCCCACACCCCCGCTCTTTTAAACGGATGCAATGTGCTCCTATTTATCTGTAATACTATTGACAACAACTCAATATGCAATATCCCAGTAAGTCAACCATGTCTGAGCCTATTAGCAACACTGAAAACAGATTTGCAACATGCAAAATCCGTGAGTTACTGGCACAATTACAACAACTCAAAGACTAACCAATGTGAGCTGGCAGTCAACTTAAAGGGATAGTTCACCCAAAAATGACAATTCTGTCATCATTTACTCACCCTCATGTTGTTCCAAACCCGTAAGTCTTTCGTTCATCTTCCGAACACAAATGAAGATCTTTTTAATGAAACCTGAGCGATTTCTGTCCCTCCATTGGCAGCTACGCAACTACCACTTTAACGCTTCAAAGAGTTCATAAAAAAAAGTTTAATCCATATGAATTGAGCGGTTTAGTCCAAATTTGTATGATGAGACACGATCACTTTATATGATGAACAAATTGAATTTAGGCTTTTATTCACATATAAACATCCAGTGAACATAAACAGAAGCTCAACCGAACCTGCTTGATGCTCGACCTCTTGCTGAAGCTCAAACGTGCTGCGTAACACACGAGAATGAACCTCATTGGTTCTCGCACGTCAAGCGAACATGCTTGAGCTTCCGTTTACCACAGCCGATGTGTGAGTTGATGAATGTCTATCTGTGAATAAAAGCCTAAATTCAATTTCTTCATCATATAAAGCGATCGAGTCTCTTCAGAAAATTTGGACTAAACCACTCAATTCATACTGTATGGATTAGTTTTACAATCTCTTTTTGAACTTTTTGAAGCGTAAAAGTGGTAGTTGCACAGCTGTCAATGGAGGGACAGAAATTACTCAGATTTCATTACAAATATTTTCATATGGAATTGGAATGACTTGAGAGTGAGTAATTAATGAAAGAATTTTAATTTTTGGGCGAACTAACCCTTTAACATTTAACTGACCTCATGAATCACCTTGGTCAATTAACTGACCTTTACACTTTCTGTAAAGCTGCTTTGAAACAATATGTATTGTGAAAAGCGCTATACAAATAAATTTGAATTGAATTGAATTGAATGAATGATCCCGAGCGGATCGCATCGCGGAACTAACGGGGAAAACGAGAGGTGGTGGATTGTGTTTCTACATTAACGAAAGTTGGTGTTCAGATGTAACAACACTGAAGAAGATGTGCTCTCCTAATTTAGAGGTGCATTTCATAAACTGTAAACCTTTCTACTCGCCGCGGGAGTTTTCCTCATTCATTCTCGCGAATGTTTACATTCCTCCAGACGCGTGTGTGAGCGCGGCGCTACAACAGCTGGCTGAACATATAGCTGAAATGGAACAAAGGTACCCAGACTCTCTTTTAATCATTCTTGGGGATTTTAACAAAGCAAATCTCTCCCGTGAACTGCCAAAATACAGACAGCATGTTACATGTCCTACCAGAGACAGTAATATATTGGACCACTGTTACACCACGATAAAGAATGCGTATCACTCCGTCCCACGGGCAGCTTTGGGGCTCTCTGATCACTGTTTGGTTCATCTTATACCGACCTACAGGCAGAAACTGAAATCAGCTAAACCTGTATTAAGGACTGTAAAAAGATGGACCAACGAAGCAGAGCAGGATCTACAGGCCTGCTTCGATTGCACTGATTGGACTGTTTTTGAAGCTGCAGCCACCGATCTGGATGAGCTCACAGATACTGTAACATCATATATCAGTTTCTGTGAGGATACATGCATTCCTACCAGGACATTCTTATCATTCACTAATGATAAACCATGGTTTACTGGGAAACTCAAACAGCTTCGTCATGCCAAAGAGGATGCTTACAGAAGTGGGGATAAAATCTTGTATAACCAGGCCAGAAACAAACTGACAAAGGAGATCAGAGTTGCTAAAAGAAGCTACTCTGAAAAGCTGAAAAACCAGTTTTCAGCCAACGACCCGGCATCAGTCTGGAGAGGCCTGAGGAACATCACCAACTACAAATCACCATCCCCCCCATCTGTGGAGAATCAACAACTGGCTGACACTCTCAATGCATTCTATTGCAGGTTTGAGAAGCCCAGACTCACACCTCACACCCGCCCTGATGTGCACTTCACACATCCACCATCACCTCCTGCAACCCCTCTCCTCCCCCCTTCTGCCATCCAACCTGAGCTTAAGGTCTGTGTGGAGGACGTGAGCAGAGTCTTCAAAAAACAGAAGACTAGGAAAGCTTCAGGCCCAGACGGCATCTCATCTGCTTGTCTAAAAGCCTGTGCTGACCAACTGGCCCCAGTCTTCACGCAGATCTTCAACAGATCATTGGAGCAGTGTGAAGTTCCCTGCTGCTTCAAACGCTCCACTATCATTCCGGTTCCCAAAAAAACTAAAATCACTGGACTTAATGACTACAGACCTGTCGCTCTCACGTCTGTGGTCATGAAGTCGTTTGAAAGACTGGTGTTGGCCTATCTGAAGGACATCACCGGACCCCTGATGGATCCCCTTCAGTTTGCTTACAGAGCAAACAGGTCTGTGGATGATGCAGTCAACATGGGACTGCACTATATCCTGCAACATCTTGACAGACCTGGGACTTATGCACGGATCTTATTCGTGGACTTCAGTTCGGCCTTCAATACCATCATGCCTGATCTTCTCACAGCCAAACTGACTCAGCTCTCCATGCCATCCACAATCTGTCAGTGGATCTCCAGCTTCCTGACGGACCGGCAGCAGCTAGTGAGACTGGGGAAACTCACATCCAGGACCCTCACCATCAGCACTGGCGCCCCCCAAGGGTGCGTTCTCTCCCCACTGCTCTTCTCCCTGTACACTAATGACTGCACTTCTAAAGACCCCTCTGTCAAGCTCCTGAAATTTGCAGACGACACCACTGTCATCGGTCTCATCCAAAATGGTGACGAGTCTGCTTACAGACTGGGGGTTGAACAGCTGGCTGTCTGGTGCAGTTATAACAACCTTGAGCTGAACACGCTCAAAACAGTGGAGATGATCGTGGACTTCAGGAGAAACACCCCAGCACTCCCCCCTCTCACCATCATGAACAGCACTGTGGAAGCAGTGGAGTCATTCAGGTTCCTGGGCTCTACCATCTCCCAGGACCTGAAGTGGGCAAATCACATTGACTCCATTGTGAAAAAGGCCCAGCAGAGACTGTACTTCCTTCGCCAGCTGAAGAAGTTCAATCTGCCACAGGAGCTGCTGATCCAGTTCTACTCAGCCGTCATTGAGTCTGTCTTAAGCACTTCCATCACTGTCTGGTTTGGTTCAGCTACCAAATCGGACATCAGGAGACTACAACGGACAGTCCGGACTGCAGAGAGGATTATTGGTGCCCCCCTGCCAACCCTCCAGGACCTGTACTCTTCCAGAGTGAGGAAGAGAGCAGGTAAAATCATCACAGACTCCACTCACCCTGGACACCCCCTGTTTGAACTGTTACCGTCAGGACGGCGACACAGATCACTGGCCACAAGAACTTCCAGGCACAGGAACAGTTTCTTTCCACAGGCCATTTCCCTTCTGAACACTTAACATGCCCCCCAAAGCATATGCCTGTAAGTGCAATACTCCCACTGTCTAGTGCAATAAACTCAGGTGATATTTATATCTATATTATTCATACTACTCAAAATACTGTAAATATGTTTATAATCTGTAACATGCGCTAGACTCCCACTGTCTAGTGTAATATTCTCTAATTCAGGTGATATTTATATTATTCATACTACTCAAAATACTGTAAATATGTTCATAATCTGTAAATGTTTATTCAGACTAAACCCAACTGTGACCCTACTTTTTTACTTTTATACTATTTTTATTTATTTTTTATATATTTTCATTCTTAGAATTTGTATTACTGTGTTCTTGTTGTATTTGTATTTGTATATGTGCACTGGAAGCTTCAGTACCAAGAAAAATTCCTTGTGGGTGCAAGCACACTTGGCAATAAAGCTCTTTCTGATTCTGAATCCATAGTTATAAAAATGGATCAAATCTTGACAGTGTACTATTCACTCCTGTTACCACAATGACAGATTCTTAGCCCTGATGTGTAAAACAGTGATTTTGACTCATGTCTGGCATAAAAATAAAGAAGTTTCATTGTTATTTTAGTTTTAACTTAAAGTTAAATAGCTGGTTTTAAAAGTTAGTTTTTCAGTTTACAAATACAATTTCCTGTACTGCATGTTTTATATTCCAAATCAGTGTTTAAATGTAATTAAAATAACCACGCATCTTTCAAACTGAATCTTTCATTTAAAATGCTCAGTTAAAACAAGAGGAAACGACGGAAGAGAGCGAGAGTGAGAAGATGAAGACGAACAGAAACACAAAAAATCAAATATTGATGGAGAGGGCACTTATTAAAATTTGAGCACCTATCTGCTTTGGCCTCGTTTCCAATTAATGTCAGGATCATCATCAGTTATATGAAAAATTTAAATCTCTATTTCTTTTATTCTTATTATTCATTTTTTTGGCAAAGAACCATCAAAGGAATAGTATAATAACTCAGAATATCTACTAAAAAGTATTTTTTATTCCATTCAGGAGTGTTTCATATCTAGAAGTACATTCGTATTTGGCACACCGTAAACAAAGTCAATGTCCAGCTTTTTATTTAGTAATAATTTGTTTTGAATTTAACAAGAGCAAACTCAGCACTTATCCTTTGCATGTAATTAGTAAACAACAATTAATGCCATTATGACCAAAACAATATAATAGAAATCCCCTCAATACCCAACCCCACATCTCCAGTACGGCAAAAGAAACAACGTGATAGACTAAAATAACCGCTTCTAAGCCTTTTAAATTGGTTTAGGATGATTATTGTTTATTTGACAAAACATCAATCAGACTTAGCAACTTTCTTACGAGATTGCTTGCTTGAGGCACTTTAGGCCTTGCTCACTTAATCAAGCTAATAACCTTTAAACCTCAGATTAGAGCGAGGGATTGTTTATCGCCTGCTCTGGGGATCTACAGTCTCTAGAATCCTGCAGACAGACTTTGAGAGCTAAAGCCCACGGTATTGATCAAATTGAGAAATTAAAGGGTTCACTGATTTACACTAATGGGGTCAAGCTAAAACAGATCTTTCTGTTTCTGTAGCAACTAACTGCTGATACTTATCATTTTGATATGATATGAGCTGAAATATCATGTTGCCACGTGTTTACATTTTAGTGCTTAATTTGCTTCCGTTTGGTTCAGGAAAAGTGATTCACATCACAGGAAACAAGAGGTGTTGATGGTAAGATTTACGGATTTGTCAGAGCCATGGTTTCTCATGGTTCACATTTCCACCTGTTTAATTCTTTGTACCCAGATTAGGGGTTGAAACATTGCCTTTTCATGCGTTTTTAAGCCAATCATTTTGATTAAACAGCAAATGTACACTACTGTTCAAAAGTTTGGCACAGAACCGAGGGAAGTTCAGGTTATTCCAGCGAACCCTGTTCACCCCAGCAGGGTCAGTTCTCAGTTACTCCTGCACTATTTAAGATCTTTTGGATAAACCAGAAAGATCAATTTCAATCTCTCCAAGACTACTGGATAAGCTCTGAAGGAAACTTTTTGTAACTATTGATGCCTCTAAGAAAACTCCCAGATAAGGATCTAAATATTTCTCTTTTATAATGCGATTCTAATGATGTTATCTGTCAGGCTGATGCTGCGAGAGGAACCGCCCAGTGCGCCTCCAAAAAACATTGTGGCGAGCGGCCGTACCAACCAGAGCATCATGGTCCAGTGGCAGCCGCCCCCAGAACCACAGCTCAACGGAGTCCTGAGAGGCTATGTGCTCAGGTGTGGTTTCATGTATGGTTTCAAAATGTTTATATTTCAGTATACTTTAGTTTAAAGGGATAGTCCTCCAAAAAAAAATCTGTCATCATTTACTCACCCTCATATCGTTCCAAACTTGTATGATTTTCTTTCTTCTGGAGAACGTAAAAGAAGATACTTTGTTGGTAACCAAACAGTTGGTGTTGGTAACCAAAAAGTTTCGGTTCCCATTAACTTCCATTGTATGGACAAAAAAAATACAATGCAAGAAAATCAGAACTGAAACTTTTTTGTTACCAACATTCTTACAAATATCTTCTTAGAAATGCATACAGGTTTGGAACGACATGATGATGACAGAATTTTTTTTTTAGATGGCATGACAACATCATGGGTAATGTAGTTTTTCACCAGGAATTTCACTGTTAAACGATTATTTGTAAAAAATAAGCTGAAATAATGCGGGCTGATGGCTTCAGTAGTTCTCACAGACTTGCAGCTCACAGTAAGTCTGTCTTTAAGGTTTATAAGTTACCATTCAAAATCAATTTCCCTATGGAGAAACCGAATGGAGATTTTACTCACGGAACCCGACTGTTGCACTCTATAGGAGATGCTATGAGATGTACAGGATAAGCTGTGCTTACTAAGGCAAGCTTTAATGCACCACTCACATTTTCTACAGATGCAATGCAAAAATCGAGTTGAAATTACGGGTGCGTGTGTTTGTGTTAAAGGTTCACAATCAACTTCCAAAATAAAAACATCATTCTCGTTCTCTCCCCCTCCCACTCAGGTATAGATTGGCGGGTTTGCCTGGTGAGTTTCAGCTGAAGAACATCACCAGTGCAGAGATTAATTACTGTCTGATTGGAGAGCTCATCATCTGGACGCAGTATGAGATCCAAGTGGCTGCCTACACTGGAGCGGGCCTGGGGGCGTACAGCCAGTCTGTCACTGAATACACTCTGCAAGGAGGTTAGACAATCACACGCACACGCACACAAATAAACAGAAACAATGCCTCATCAGTCTGAGCAAACCCTTGATATTTCAAATCTTTTAGGGTGCACATGTGTTTTTGGGTCCAGAGGACCCTCTTTCTCATTAAGGATCTAGAGTAACCATGGGAACCGTAAAATCCATTTGCCGGCTTTACTGCACAGATCGGCCATCTGAAAGATTATTTCTAAGAAGAGTAAATTTATGGACTCTGGGCAAACAGTGACCGTAGCCCATTAATTAATCTAATTTGCTTTATGTGCGTGAATTTGTGTGTGCGCGGAAGTGTGGGGGTGTTCTGAGATCCTTGGGCCGTGATTATTCATATTATTTAACGTCAGTGTAATGATACTCCTGCAGAGATTAATAGAGACCCAGTGTCCGCAGGAAAAGAGCCTTCTTCTCATAGAGACTGGAACAATCGCTTTTGTGCGTGTGGTTAGAGGCGGTTTTTATGTCCCAGTTCAGATTACTGGACACTCTAATGTAACCTTGTGTGATTGTGTTTGAAATGAAAAGGGCAGCAGGACGAATCGGAGTGCCCAATCCAATTGAGCAATATCTAATCTGTACTCAACTTGCCAGGGCTGACCTTAAAGGGGCCATCTTAAGCACATTAAGTGTAAGCGGCATTGAGTCTTTATGGAAATATGATCTTGTTCTTTCCACTTTCCGCTCAGGCCTGCTGCATAGCACCGATAGGCTACAAAAAGGCTTTGAATACAAACTGTAGTTCATGTGTATTTGTATGTGATTATTGGTGCTGCTATGAATGATCATTTGAAATATAATGTATGCTATGTATAGAAACGAGGGCTTTGGGTGGGCATTTAAATTCAGAATCCATGTAGTCACGACAGATAGGGTCTCGCAGACCCAGATTTTTGACTATCATCATCATATCTGTCTGTCCAAAAGCAATTTAGTACAGGCTATTTAAAAAAAAAAAAAAAAAAAAAAAAACAGTGCCGAAAATTGTGTTGTGGTCATCAATAATTAGTTTTCTTGCTAATAAGTGTCTTAAGGTCCCCCTGTAGTCAATTTTATCCCTTAAAACTCATCTTTGATCACCAAAATAACATATTTAATAAATGATTTTTCTTAATGCTTTAAAATAGCTTGATGTAACACCCTTGCTTCATTTTGTATACGTAGTTCTGTTAATATTCAAATTAGCCCCGCCTCCACTCACTCACACCAGCTCAGAGATTTACTCGTTGACGATCACACGTTGACCTGATTGGTTACAAGGTAGTTTGTGACGTCAGAAACACCAGCAATTTCGTACCGCGGTTTTGAGACCGTCTTTGGTTCACTGCAGTTTTTGCAATATTTTGAATAAGCTTTTATTTTTAGTTTAATGTTTGTTATTTGCTTTTATCATTTATATACATTTTTATAATTATTATTATTTCTGTTTAGCTTGATTTCTTATTTCAGTTTGTTCAAAGCAACATTTTAAATTTTTGTTTAGTTTTAAGTTTTTTCATAATGTTTATATTGTACTTTTTTTTTTATTAATAAATAAACATTATTTAATGCCACATGGTGCAGATATTAACAATTCAGAGCATTTTGAACTTATAGGATAAATCCAATACCACTACAAATTAAGGTTGTGTCCAAAATCGCCCCCAATACCCTCATTCACTATTCCCTACATTACTTAATATACTTCACTTGAAGGAGTGAATGAAAACAAGTGAGTGAATTCAGACACTGAGTGCACCAGAATGGCTGCCACTTTTGAATAGTTTGTGCTTGCTGTTTAGTAATTATTTGAAACTTAGCAAACTGGCAGCTCAAGTAGTAAGATGAAAAGATTTATCTTGATCTCTGTCATGGAAACTATGTATAAACTTTAAATAAACAATTTAATAATCAATTAAAAAGGAAATTATACTTGTATGATATTACGCTGTACCCTCGTTGGACTAGCGGTTTGGAAAATAGGCGCCATCTTCTGGTCAGACGCGGGAATTCATTCGGCATGTGACTCTCAGGGCATTATGGGTATCCTCTAGCCGTTGAACTTACATCGGTTGTACACTCGTTATTGCAGTGCATTGTGGGATTGAATGAGTGTACTCGATAACATCCACTATGGTTTCGGACTCTACTAATTCTTGTCCCCTCAAATATTGCCCTATTTACGGGTATAGAGGGTGATTTCGGACACAGCCTATGTTTGTAAATTTTCGAAATATTTCATTAACAAATTGTCCCTGCCTGCGCAGTCCCCACAGCGCCCCCACAAGACGTGGATGCCGTTGCGCTCAACTCCACCACCATCAAATTCACCTGGACACCACCACCCCAGCAGTTCATAAACGGCATCAACCAGGGATACAAGGTAATAGTGTAGAGAAAGATGTCAGTGTATGAGAGAAAGTGAGACACTGGCTCACATGTTCCATTAGAGGTAAAATATTCAATTAAATTTGCCTGGCATTTTTATTGTCTTCTGGGGGAGTGCATTCATGATTGATTGGCTAA
The DNA here is from genome assembly GCF_951802725.1 of Rutilus rutilus. NCBI lineage: Eukaryota > Metazoa > Chordata > Actinopteri > Cypriniformes > Leuciscidae > Rutilus > Rutilus rutilus. The sequence continues at coordinate 9,680,403 of NC_140210.1, read as the reverse complement.
ATGCCTGCAAAAACAGCAGCTTTAAAATCAAATAAATAAAACAAGAGTAATTAAAACCTAACAATGTATGTTAATCACGTTTTGTTTGTGTCTTGTTGTTATTTCGCATCTCTCTCACAGCTGCTGGTGTGGCCCGAACACTGTCCGGAATGCATTACCATGGTGACCATTGCCCCCGAGTTCCACGGGTCACGTCACTATGGTTACGTTAGCAATTTAAGAAAGTTCACGTGGTATGAGACGGCGGTGCTGTGCTTTACCACGCCTGGCGATGGGCCAGCTAGCACAACACAGCTCATCCAGACACATGCTGACAGTGAGTACACACACAAACACATGGAAACCAACAACCAACGTTGTCAGTCAAAATCCGATTATTTGTGTATCCGACTGGAATCTGATCTAAAATGATTGTGTATCGCAACTGTTCAGATCCGATTTGTGTGTGCAGCTCTTTCGTTTTCCGGCATATCTGCATTCCGTTGCATTGGTAGGCACACGCCAACACCAATAACAGCAATAACGGCAACATGGAGGGATTTGCAATAGAGATGTTGTCTTGTGTTTTCTGAGGCAGCGGCAGAACCATTGGAAGCTGGGATGTTGTGGAATGTTATATACAGTTACTGTTGGTCAGAAATAGTGTCATTTGTTTCTGCTCTCTATTTTAGCAGAAAACGTTGATACTTCAATAAAAAAGAAATAAAAAGAACTGAGAGCTCTATTACGTCTCCTGAGCAATGAAGAGCAACCTCTAAGCAATAAACGTGTCCTCTGGGATAAAATGTTTTGCTTGCACTCCTGACATGTAAAATCATATTTCACACTCTTGCAGATACCCACACACTCTTACAGACAGTCTGTCTGTATTTAATTGGAGACAATCGACTAACAGTATGCTCTTTACTTGAAAACTGTCCAGGAGGCTTTGAGAAAGAGATGCTTGAGAAACAAGCCTGTTTGTTTGACATTTCAGTCACCAAAATCGATACGGAGGAGAAATTTGGCCCTTTCACTATGCATGCCGCAATTTGCCACGTAATTGTGCTTTTTACATCGCCATTGATTAGTCTTTTCGCTGAATATATATTGGCCACCCAATCGCTGTTTTCACGTCATGCCACAGGCACGTAGAATCAGCCTTGACTAACCTGCAATTATTGAAGCAGGATCACTCCTCTCAGTCAATGCACATGTGCTCGCTATTGATTGTCGCACCATGCATGTATACACTTGGAAATATGTGTGAATGCATGTGCAGCTGTTAACAGACAATGTAATTTTCATCAGATGATAACAGCATGTGGTCTTCTTTACACTGTTAAGCCACAGGAGCTTGTTTCCCATGAATAGCTCAATCACACAAACAGGTTAGACACACAAACCGTTGTGCACACGGTCTCGCTCTCTCATCTCTCTGCTTATTTGTACTAGAAGAGCTACTGCTTTTCTGTAGCTCAAAGAGTAGAGCGTTGGTGCTTGCAACGCCAAGATCGTGGGTTTGATTCCCAGGGAAAGCAAGAATTGTTAAGAATGTCAATGTGTGAACCTTGAAATGCTTTGGATAAAAGTGTGTGATAAATGTAAATGTAGAAAGACTTAGCAGCGTGCTCGTGGAAGCATTATGTGGGAAATTCGCTTCGTTTTTGTCTGGATCGTTAACTGGATATTTTGATTGATGTTCCCTGGTTGTTTTGAAACTTTCGGGTTTAATTTTCCAAAGAATGGAATGGAAACCAAATGAATAAAAGTTGTTAAAACCAAGGAGGTCTGAAATACCTGCCGAAAGCTATCCATTAGCGTTAGCGTTAGCTAAATGAGTAAGCATCAGGTGTGCCTATTTCACGGCAAAAACAATTGGCCACTTGTAAAAGATCAGCTACGATATAATAAAATAAATGAGATGTGTATCAGAATTTGTGTTATTTATGCTGATTATAGTATTTTAGTAATATTTTAACATTTTATAAGCTTTTGTCATTTTTATTATTTTTTTTAATAATTGAATTACTTCAACTTAATTATTTCAGTTAGTTGACAAATGCTAACTAATATTTCTTTTTTATTTTGTTCTTTTGACAACACTTCTCAGAATCAACTCTGTATTATAGCATCTATTAGCAGGGACTATGCTAACCAGCTAAACCTTGACCTCTTGGTCTGAATGAGCGACACTTTGACAAAAAAAACTGAATTGAAAAGTAATTGATCTGCAGTGCAGTGAGTTGAATGGAGTATTACGTTCTCATAAGCACGTGATTGATTAACCTGTCAGTCTAGCGTGACGACTTCCTCTGATAAGGTCCGCTTGACAGTGCGGGTCATGAGCGTTTGGCACACGCGTGTTAGATCTAATGAGATTGAAGCTTTATCCGCACACATTAACCACTGCGCTTTTCAGGCAACTGTCATGTTCGCCTGTCAGATGGATTGTCTTGCGGGGGTGTGTATGCATGATTGATTAACCACTAAATGACTGCTAACTTGTGTGGGTAATTGCCAACAAACACATAATTTGCTTTCGCCTGTTTGCATTTGTGATGCAACGATTCCACAGCAACAAGCTCTTGTTGGGAGTATTATGGTCTTGCGGACTGAGGTTGCAGGGTAATCCTTTAACATGAGCGGTTTTTAAAGTGTCCATAAAGTAGTGCCCAATAAATAAGAAGCTTTATATCACTCACACAATCACACACACACACACACATGTTTGAGGTCAGAGCGTCAACAAACCTGCTGTGTATTCATAGTTGTATATCCCCCGCAGACAATGAAATCATGAGGCTATGTTGTTTAAAGAATTCAGTTGTTTTATGTCCAGCTCTGTATTTGACCTCTGTATTTGAACTTCTACTTCTAATAAAAACACACTTTTTGTATGCTTACGCGCTCAGAAAAAAGCACTAGCACTAGCATGAACAGAATTTAAATGCATACATCCATAAAAAAAAATTTAAGCATGCTGACTTCAGAGCTAAAAATCATTTTGCTGGTTTTAAAGGTAAAACGTTAGATTAAAAAAGTACAATTCATCTGTTTAGGTGTAAATATGACATGACATAACATAACATGTCATGTTACTGTGTGGCTTTATAACACGCACGACACAGGAGATGTGAGGGAACAATCTTTAATAACTTTAATAAGAAAAACAAACAAAGCTACAACACTTAAACACTGACGAGACCGAACAGTGAACTGAAAGAACTACCTACATAGGGTGAGTAATCAACATAAAACAGAACCGGTGCAGGAACTAATTAACAACCAGGGAAACTGGGAACTCAGGAAAAACACAGGAAACACAGTGAAAATTAAACCAAAACAGAACAGAATATACATGTTACAAGTATAATATAATATAATATAATATAATATTTATTACATTTACCAGAGAAAGAGTGTCAGTTAACATGCAGTAACATTGCTGAGTGCACCTTTACCTTTATGTTTGTGTGTTGTAGAACCGGGCCTCGTGACTCAAGTGAGCTTCACTGAGATCTTGGACACATCTCTGAGGATCAGCTGGCAGGAACCAGAAGACAAGAATGGCATTATCACAGGTGAACAGGCTCAATCATCCATCCATGAGCTACAGCTCACCCACCAATTCACAGGAACGCTCACTAATCTTTCCAACGCTGCATGTGAAGGTGTCCTAGGGATTGACTTTTATTAAAACTTTATTGTTGTTGTTTTATTAAGATCCTTTCATGGATTGATTTTATTATTTTACCCCTGTCCCAAACCTAGAATTTCAATATTAAAATGTGAAAAAACATCATAAAATGTTTTAAAATTTAAATGAAGTGTTATGTTAAATTAAACATTTAACATTTGAATATTTGATAATCTAAATAAACATTAATTGTTATGAAAATGGTTGAGATGAAATATGAAAAAATCAAGGTAAATGTCACATGTGAACAGTATGTTTTTATTCTGTCACTACCAGTCAAACTGTAATTTAAAATGACGTCAAATCTAATTTCCACTACTGTCATTTGCATTACAGAATGCTATTAAAGGGATAGTTCACCCAAAAATGAAAATTATGTCATAGTTTACTCATTTTAGTCTTACGGGTTTGGAACGACATGAGGAGGAGTAAATAATGAAAGAATTTTTATTTTTGGGTGAACTATCCTTTTAAATACAGTACATAACATGAGATGTGATGCAGATTACAAAAATGGCAATTCATTTCTCCACACATTATTATTGCACAAATTAGAAAGTGTGAAACTTAAAAAAATACATGATTTTGAAAATACCTGATTTACTGTCATGTTACATATTAGTAAGTAGAGTGAGTTGCGTTACTACTCTACTTTTAGTTACTCCGCAACAATGCTCTGGATTTGGTTGCATAACCTTCTTACACTAGTCTTAAAAGTTAGTTAGTAATTTCTCATTTTTCTTCAAGACTTGTCATTACTTTTTCTTAAAATCAGTTGCATAAAAAGGTAACTTGGTCTAATTTGAATGTGAAAAGTTAGAACTAACTGCTAGTCCTTAAGACTATGGCTAGGTTTATGGAACTAGCCCCTGTTGTAGTTACAGTAGCTGTGAGTTAATTGATTCTCTTTATCTTCAGTGTGAAGCATCATCCATGCAAGGGACCGTAAAGAAAGTTCAAATCAGCCAATTATAAGAGAAGGTTACTGCCTATGTAGACATCCAGCAGTGAGGTGGTTCACTAAGCCTACATTTCTCTTTCTCTTTCTCCTCCTCTCCATAGGTTACGTCTTGTGTTGGGAGGAGGACGGTCAGAACGAAACCCGCGTATCTCAGACTCTGTCCAACTCCACGCTGGCGTATAAAGTGACCGGGCTCACTTCACTCACCACGTACACTCTGCAGGTGGCTGCCGTAACACAGGCCGGCACCGGTACTGCCACCTCATCGAGCATCTCAACAGGACTGCCGCCAGGTCTCCACACTCTCAAACAAACACACACTTCAATGCTAGCATCACTTTAATGCATCAAATTCTCCCTTGGGGATCCGTGATAGTCACCATGTTCAAAATCTAAAGGAAATTCAGCACATGAAACAGGATGCCGCAGTGGGGCGCATATTTCACATAGACCAGCAATCCGAGACACAGTCAGTAAGACTGTAATACATCACATAGAGTCAGTACGAAGCTCTTGGGGTCGCTGTGTGTGTGCGCGCGTGTTGGAGAGAACATGAAATAAATGATGATGACCAAAAGCCAAGCTACACTCATTATCTCCCACTGATATGCTGTGGAGTCAGGAAAGAACGAGCTTTATCTACTGTTGAATGAGCCACCGTGAACCAGCCAAATATCATTATCAATCCATTTAATTACCAATTAATCATATACCCAAACACAATGCGCACTGCTGTACACAAAAGCTAATCGACTCTGAAGTGAGTTATGGGCCCATTTACAGGAGTTTTCTTTGAAGGATAATGAAGACACAGGATGGAGAAAACAGGCAGTGAACAGAACAGAAAATGTCGAAATGTTTCAATTAGAGCAGCTTGTGAGTGACATAAATATGTTTTGTTGTGTTGGTAAACAGAGCTACCTGGTGCTCCCTCCAATCTGATCATCGCTAACATCAGTCCTCGCTCCGCCACCATAAAGTTCCGCCCCGGCAGTGACGGCAAAACTGCCATCTCCAAATGGATCGTAGAAGGACAGGTGTGTAGGCGCGTGTGTGTGTGTGTGTGTGTGTGTGTGTGTGTGTGTCAAATTGAGCAAACTCTCACATTATCAAAGTGGCTAACTTTCCCACAAACGGCTAACAATGTTTACAGAATAGTTACCTTTTCCATCAGTTGCGATTTGCTCTGTACAAAGTTGTTAACTTTGCCACAGATGTCAGTATTCTGTCTGCTGAATGAATGGTTATCTGTGCCACAATTTAAATTTTTGTTTTATTTAATTAAAAATGTTTTTCATTAAAGGGATACTCCACTTTTTTCGGAAATAAGCTCATTTTACATCTCCCCCAGAGTTAAACAGTTGAGTTTTACCGTTTTAGAATCCATTCAGCCGAACTCCGGGTCTGACGGTACCACTTTTAGCATAGCTTAGCACAGATCATTGATTCTGATGAGTCCAGTAGCATTTCTTTCAAAATGACCAAAGAGTTTAAATATTTTTCCTATTTAAAACTTGACTCTTCTGTAGTTAAACCGTGTACTAAGATCGACGGAAAATGAAAAGTTGCGATTTTCTAAGCCTATATGACTAGGAACTACTCTCATTCCGGCGTAATAATCAAGGAACTGTGCGGCTGTACCATGGGTGCAGCAGGCGTAGTGATATGACGCAGCGCCTGAAAATAGGTCTACTGGTTAGACAAACTTAGTCCCGGTCACGTTGGAAGAAGTTACCGAGCTGGGGACTATTTTCAGGCGCTGCGTCATATCATTACGCCTGCTGCACCCATGGTACAGCCGCACAGTTCCTTGATTATTACGCCGGAATGAGAGTAGTTCCTAGTCATATAGGCTTAGAAAATCGCAACTTTTCATTTTCCGTCGATCTTAGTACACGGTTTAACTACAGAAGAGTCAAGTTTTAAATAGGAAAAATATTGAAACTCTTTGGTCATTTTGAAAGAAATGCTACTGGACTCATCAGAATCAATGATCTATGCTAAGCTATGCTAAAAGTGGTACCGTCAGACCCGGAGTTCGGCTGAATGGATTCTAAAACGGTAAAACTCAACTGTTTAACTCTGGGGGAGATGTAAAATGAGCTTATTTCCGAAAAAAGTGGAGTATCCCTTTAATGGGATAGTTTCTCTCCAAAATCAACTTTGTCAAAAATACCAATATTTTCTTGACAAAATGGTTTACTTGGCCACAAATGTCAATATTCTGCCTTTGCCACAAATGGCACTTTTCTCTGTTAAAAAAAATATATATATATATTTTCATGCATTGTAGCTTTCCCACCAATGGTATGCCACTTAAAGCAATTTTCTCTCTTCAAAATAGTTTACTTTGCTGTAAATTACACTTTCTCTCTCCAAAATGATTAACTTTCCCATGAATGTCAATATTCTGTCTGCCCAATGGTTCAAATGGTATCAAATGGCACTGTGACACTTGTATGGTAGTTTTCTCTTTGAAAATTGGTTAACTATCACTTATAACAATTTTCTCTCTCCAAAATGGTTAACTGTGCTGTAAATGACATTTGGTTTCTTTCCAAAATGGAAAAATTAACTTTTTTTTTTGCAAATATAGACAAAAAAAGTAGATGTTATATACATTCTCTCTGCTACAAGTGGCGCTTTTGTCTCTGTAATATGGTTCATTTTGCCACGCATTTCAAATTGTATGGCTTTCGATTGGTTAACTTTGCCAAAAATGGCAATTTTGCATTGAAGGGTGTTTGTTCTCTCTGAAATAATGTTACCTATGCCACAAATTGCTGTTTTCCCTGCCAAATAAGTAACTTTGCGACGAATGGCAATATTCCTTCTGCCGAATGGTTAACGTTTCCACTAACTGCAATTTTCCTTCTGTCAAGACTGCACTGTGGAATATGACTCTTCACTGTATGTGCTCATAAGTATAAACGTGTTTATAAGTTTGTGTTTATTTGTGGGTGTGTGTTATGCCCTTGTCTGGCAGGCTGTGCTCCAGTGAAGATGCTGTTGTCTGACAGGTACTTTATCTCCAGGGAGAAACAGGCTTGCTCTTGCACTAAAACATCTTCCCCCAGAGAAAACGCGCACACACACACACACACGCACATGCGCACACTCTGTATGTGACACAGTACGAGAAGGCTAAGGAGATGTCATGCACCGTGTCTCCCAGCCCTTTAGGTGTGGTGTGTGTGAGCATATGTGTTAAGCCCCTCTTGGATGGCGTCCAGTGTTGTGCAGCGTGAAGAGAAAAACTCCTCCTAATGAGATCCCTCCCTTTTCCCCCCTCCGTTTTCTCCGTTCCTGTCTTTAATACTGTTTAATCGAGGGAGAGCAGGAGGGAGGGAGTCAGAAGGAGGGATGAGAGAAGAGAGAGGAGAAGATTAGAGGTACTGAGGTGGCACTAATGGGGTCTTAAGTCTATGGGTTAGAAATCAGCTTGTGTTGGTGTGTTTTTTACAGCTGACTTCTTCACAGCTGTATCCGGGACCTGGCCGGTTGCTGATTTCGATTCCCTTTGTAATTCTTTCACCTTTCCTCTGCTCGAGCAGGGCTGCACAAAACACGCTGTGTAGACATGGTGTTTTCATGGAGACCAAGTGCTAGTTGTTTCAACATATGGTTTATAATATTTAAAGGGACATATCTTAGAAAACTGCAAGATATTTCTTGCAAGATTTTCTTCCTCTCTCCACAGTTCTCCCAGATCATTAGTGAATATTAAGCTGCAAAAACAATGTCACCAACTGGAGCTCATTAACATATGACCACCATTTATATACCAACACCTGTTCATTCATAAAGTGATAAAGGTAATCTGTCATCATTACTGATGTTGTCCCAAACCTATAGGACTGACTTTCTGCCAAAAAAACAACAACAGAATTGATCATTTTTGCTCATATTATGAAAGTAAAATGCACTGAAAAAAATTTTTTTCGTTGAAATTAATACATTTTTTGTATCGTAAGTGGTTGCATTCAATTGATTTTATCTACATTTAAACAAATGCATTAAGTTGAACTAAAATTGATTAAATTCAACTTAATGCATTTGTTTAAATGTAGATAAAATCAGTTGAATGCAACCACTTAGGATAATTTTTTTTATTCATTTCAACAAATCATTTTTTTCAGTGTGGGTCCAGCATTGTATTGGTCTCCATTAACTTTCATAATATAGACAGAAAACGTACGGATTCAAATTTAAGGATTTTGTGTTTCCCAAAAGAAAGAAATTCATACATGTTTGGAACGGTGAGTAAATGATTACATTTTTGGGTAAACCGTCGCTTTAAACTCCCTAGTCCATCCAGATGAATGATAGTGTGAACTGTGAGATTGGCCAATCATACCAGAGCTCATTTACATATGGAAATTTGAAAGGTGCAGTAGCCAAAAACAATCAGAGGCTCAGCGAGAGAACTGTTTTCTGTGAAAGAGCCCTTGACTAACAGGATAAGTGAACTTAAGGGGGAAATTGAAATGCTTTAGAAGTGTAAAATATGGCCCCTTTTAAGTATTTTGACAGTTTATACATGATAATGATAGGAAAGAGCTAGCCGCATGATATTAATCACAGGTTGCTCTGTGAATAAATGGAAGCAGCTCTCAGGGAGGTCCTAGAGGAAATGTGAGTCACGTGGTTGTTTGAAATGATAAGCAGTTTTTGTTTGCAAAATAATGACTGGTTGCATTATCCTGTGTCTCTTTGTAGCTTTTTTTCATGTTGTGGATCTGCTTTTTAATTAGCTCATTACCTCATTAATGCCTTATTAAGATCAGTGTGGTTAAAAAAACAAACACTTTACGGCTCTCGAATGCCATTGTGGATACCCTATGGCAACATGCTTTTGATTAGTGTAAAAAATGGGAAACAAAGGCAACAGCCCTGATATGGAGTTTGTGCTGCGGGCAGCTTGGTTCGGTTTGCTGTTGCTTTTCACTGTCAGTCTAAAGTTTTCCTATCATCAGCTTTGACTGCTGAATCTGGCTCTCAGTATATTTGAAATGACACTGGAGGAATGAGGAATGCAGGATGTGTAATATACACGGTATGGGGTACCTAGATTTGCCCATATTTGCTGTATACATCATGTGAAACCTAATATGGACTAGAAGCAATCTCAGCTCTAATTTTAACATCTTATTTGTGACTCATTTGTTGACTGTCATGTTGGTGTCAGTTGACTACCAATAGTTAGGGCATTTTTACATAGAACTGGATTTAAAATGGGAAAATATCTCTGGGCTCTCACATGCTTGCAACACAATGTATTGCTATAGCACTACTATTGTACTGTAAAATGAAAAATCGAGTATTTAATAATAATAATAATAATAATAATAAATAATACATTTATTTACAGAACTGCAATACAATCCCAATGTTACTGTATGATTGTATATTGTGTTGTATATTGTATGAATGAATGTAATCTTGTATCTTTGACTTTTTATATATTATTATTATTATTAAAATATATTTTTATTAAATGTTACTAAATATTTTAATACAAATTAAATAAACCAATAAAGAAATGTATTACTATAGTAATACTACTGTACTATAAAATAAAAAAGTATATAATAATAATAATAATAGTTATTATTATTATTATTATCATTATTTTTAAAATTAAATAAACCAATAAAGAAATAGATTACTATAGTAATACTATTATAAAATAAAATATAAAACGAATATATAATTATACTTATAATGACTAAAATTGTACAATATACATTTTTATTTATTATTATTATTATTAAAATAGTTTTATTAAAGTGTATTGACTGTTGTAATACAAATTAAATAAACCAATTAAGAAATGTATAACTAATGCAATACTATTTCACTGTAAAATAAAAAAGTATACAATAATAATAATAATAATTATTATTATTATAAAACAAACCAATAAAGAAATTGATTTCTACTATTGTACTGCAAAATATTACACAAGCATATAATAATTATAATCATAATAATACTTTCATTTTACAGAACAACAGTAAAATTACAGAACTATCTTCCATTTCCAGTGTGATTGATGAAACTTTCTTTGCTCATTATTTGATAGGGCATTTTTATATAAAATTGGCGCAATTTAGCACAATATAGCTCAAATAGAATTATAATAAAATATTTGTTTATCAATTGATTACTGAAAACCACTCGCTGGATTAAAGATGTATTGAGGAGGTTATGCAACAACATTTACTACTATTTTTCCCCCCAAGATGAAAACTAGACGTCTCTACCTGCCATAAACATGCAACATAATGAGGTCATGTAATGAAACATACTACAGTTTAAAATGTTTGTTTGTAATACTGCATAGTCTTTCATGCGTGTGTGTTTTTTTTTTTTTTTTTTTAATAGTGTCTATATTCAGTGTAGTATGCCGTAGGCAGAACATTGTTCACTTCAAACACATCCTCTGTGTGGCCACAGGTAGGGACTGTGGGTGAGGAAGAGGAAGAGGAAGGGGAATGGAAGGTTCTGTTCGAGAAAGACCGTCCGCCAGCCTCAGACACTCTGGAGATTCCCAATCTCATCCCCTTCACTCAATACAGGTGAGCCTTTCTCCTTTTCCAAACGGGAAACCACTTTCACATCAATCAAATGAACCAAAATGTGGTGAGAAACGGTCCAAAAGCTCCAGTGTGAACGGACCTTCACAAACCCGCTAACTGTTTCAGTTTCGGTGTTTAAATCTCAGTTGTTTATGACCTTTCACTATTTAAATTGTTACAATCCCAGTGTTCCCTACAATCTCCAGCTATCTTTTTTTGTTTGTTTCATTTCTCCATTCTCTATCTCTTTCTTTCGTTCCCCTTTTCTATTTCTCTCCTTAATTGATTTTCTCAAGGTCTTGTGGAAAGATTGTCTTCTGATTCTCGGCACACAATCTTGTCCTAAAGGGATTACAGATGATCAGAGGCTGTAGAGATCTGTTATCCTGTCCAAAATCCCCTGTTACATATGCCTTGCAGGTTCAGGATGAAGCAGGTGAACATTGTGGGTTCGAGTCCCTTCAGTCAGCCCTCTCGTAAGATGCAGACCCTGCAGTCGAATCCAGATGTGGCCCCGGCAAACCTCACAGTGTTTTCTGCTAGTGAAACCAGCCTGAGGATTCGCTGGGAGGTGAGAAAGGGACAAACACACACACACACACACACAATCTTCAAACAGTTACGGTCAAGTTCACACCAAGTCCAGGTTTTCTGCATGTAAATGCGATTTTGTGTTCTGCACTATACTGTTAAAAAGTTTGGGGTCAGTAAGATTATTATTTTTTATTTTTTTAAGAAAAAATATGTTTTTTATTCAGCAATGATGGATTTCTGAAGCATCATGTGACACTGAAAACTGGGGTAATGGCTGCTGAAAATTCAGCTTTTCTGTCAGAGGAATAAAATACATTGTCAAATATATCAAAACAGAAAATAGTTATTTTAATTTTATTTTAATTTGTAATAATATTTCACAATATTTCTTTATTTTTTATCAAATAAATGCAGCCTTTTTGAACATTTCTCCGACTCCGAACTGCTTCTACATTTCTATTAACATTTGATAGTTAATATATTTATGTGTAGAACGGTGATATGATTTTTAAAAAATTCCAATCAGAGTAAACCATGATTAAATCAAACAACATTAACAGTTTAATGCAGGATATAAAATACCATACATAAATAATCTAATAAGATAAAATAAAAAGCCATTTCATTAATGAACACAATATTGAATTATTTTCATAACACACTGCTACATAATGTTACAATAACGTTGCAATATCCACATGGAATTTGACAAAAATGACTTCTGTGATGACATCAAACTCAAATGCCATCGAATTGGTGAAGTCTACATCAGACATACATAGATACAGTACATACATGATAAAAGTTTTTGAATGACTTTTCTATAAAACTGATAAAAGCATGTATCATTAGCGCCAGACATTAGATTATTGTTGTTTTTTTCATTCCCTCTAATATTTATATGCCATTTATAAGAACCAAGGAGCTTTAAAAGGTTTTCTTGCTGCATGGAAACAAGGTGGTTATGGATTTTCGTGTGAACATTATCATTAAACCTGGAGCACTCATGCAAATATAGCGATTTCCGCACACTCAAACACACGCAGAGATAGACACAAATACTGTCTGCTGCACACTTATGCTGGAAGAGTTTGACAGCTTACTTTTCCTCTCTGTTTTTTCTGCTATCACGAGCCATAGTGTCTGTCAGTATCAGATGTAATTGCTGTTATTTACTCCTTCAATTCTCCTTTTTTTTCCCCTCTCACCTTTTCAAAGCCTGAAGAGCGATCGAAGAATTTGAGTTGTAGAGGCACATAACATGAAAGCTGTCATTTCATAAGACAGGATTCCATTTAATCTAAAAAACAGCTCCTGCAAAGCCTCCGCTGGTCGTAGCAACACATTTGTGGGGTGCTGTTGCCGAAAAAAAATGACCCTCAGGACATAATAGTGCTTAATGCAGTACTTCACAAGCGCTGAAAACGAAAACAGTGACCTATAACCTCTTTTTTATGGATTATAATTTATTAAGCTCGTACTAAAACTTCCATGTAGCTGCCATTGAAGAAAAGGTTATACTTTTACCGCTCCCCTGTCATTTGCCAAGTAACCCACGTTTCTCGAATTTTATGTTTTTAATGAGGAGAATTTACACTGTGAGATGTATTTTATGAGCAGTTGCTGTGGAAATGCATTGAGTTTCAGAAGTATTTAGACAGCTAATTTTCATTTCTCATAATGAGGTGAACTAGCAAAACCATTCCGCCTGTACGTTTTGCAAACACAAAAACCTGAGTCTTATTCACTAGCCACTCATAATCTAGTTTAACTGGTTTCACCGCCAGCGTGAAAGGAAAAAAAAGCCACCACCGAAAGCATTTTTGATCATTTTCCCAAAAATGTATTGGCCCCCATAATTTGTTGTGTGAATACCTGTACACACAATATATCAAAAGAAAGAACAGAGCCTCTACTTTTAAAGGTCCCGTTCTATGTGATCCCATGTTTCAAACTTTAGTTAGTGTGTAATGTTGTTGTTAGAGTATAAATAATATCTGTAAAATTATAAAGCTCAAAGTTCAGTGCCAAGCGAGATATTTTATTTAACAGAAGTTGACTACAAAAACGGCTGGATTGGACTACACCCCTCTACATCCTGCTTTAGTGATGTCACTAGAACCGTAACCTCCGCCCACAGGAACACAGGCGTATTGATGGCGAAATGTCAACAGACGTGGTTGATGTTTATCTATAATCGGATACCGCAAAAGTTTAATTCGAAGTTGTTAGTTTGCTCTGTCCATTTCACCACGGACTGTTTTTCTAACCTGGGATAATATCAAGCAGACTTCTCTCAGCGTTTCATACTGACGAAGGGGACTATTTCAACTATATTCCAGCAAGCGGTAACTTAAGTAGTGATTTAATATGGAAGTAGCGATCACTCTTCACATCGTTCGTTTCTCTTAGTAGGATGAAAATAATCTTACTTAAACTGTGATTAATATACAGAAAGCGATCAAAGAACAATACCTTTCCAATCGTCCAAGCTGTCAATCACACAGCGCGAGTTTATATGGACACTTGCCAACACTCGTTATGAAATCAATGACGCTGTTACACTGCACAACGAAGCTCTTACTGTATTTATATGCCTCATGTTTGCATTGGTGAAATCATTAGTGAGTGCAGAAACTGCGTTGCAATGATAAGATCTTTCACGCGATCAACAGACTGTCATCTGCTCAGTGCTCATCACTGCAAACTTTTATGTGATGGGAATAGATCTAAATACTTAAAAAACTTCTCACGATTCGTTAATCCCGATAGCTGTAATAGTAAAAACGTATAATAGCTGTAATAGTAAAAGTTTTCCAGATAGTTCCACATGTAATGCCAGATATTTCATATGCAAGCATGTCAGCCAATCACAGCAGAGGGCGTTTACACTGAAGTCTCACAGCAGACACGCCCCTTCAAACAGAGTGTTCAAACCAGGGAATGAAATCAGGCTAGGAAATATGCCTTTTATTTCTAAATTATAACAATTTTTGATCTAAAAAACATACTAACATTATAAGGGCACCCCTGGAAACATTATAAAATAATAAAAATAATCCATGGAATGGGACCTTTAAACAAACAAAAAAACGTTTTATTCTAGCTTCATGTGTGCAACATTTTGAACAAAAAGCAGAGAAAAGCTCATTTTTTTTCAAAGACTACAACGTGCATTAGCAATGCCTTTATCGCTTGTTTCTGCTCCTTTTTTGCCTGTGTTTTGATCCAGAGGTTCAGTACTCTTTCAGAAGATGCGTAATAGCGCCCCCTACCGGAAACACGCCCTAACAGTGAAAACACGGCAACCCAGAGTTACCTCATGATGGAAAATTTGGTCAAAGCTGACCGCTGACTGAAAATAAAACAAGCTCATCAACAAGCGTATTGCTTGTTGTAACCATGACTAGTTAGAAAAAGAAAAAAAAACTCAAATTTACATGGATGAGAGAGCTTTGTTTTGTTTTTGATATCAACATTATATCAAAACATCATATTGCAACCAACTAAATATTCACAGCTTATTGTGGAGACCATAAGGAGTGAAACATTGATTTGGCCCGTGTTCATGAAGTCAATTGCATTCGTCAACTAGCCAAAAGCATTTTTAATTGAAACGCTTCAAGCAGTCAATGTACTGAAGCTGTGAACATCGTAAGGTTTGGAGTGGGTATTAAAAGTACTAGGCGAGCAACCATGTGCAAACTCTTGGCATCTGATGCTGGGAAATGTCTCTGAGCCATGTGCCAATGCGCAACGCACAGCTGAAGCAGGCGAGGGACTGAGCTGCATTACAGCCAATTTCAAATGTCATTTAATTTATGTTTATGAGGAGATTAAGGAACTTCCTTTCTGTTTGCTGCACACAATTTGACGCTTGTGAAGGTTTTCATTCATCCAGATCATCGTAGAACTTAGCTCGTAGGATGCGCTCTGTGACATTCATTTCCAATTCCTGTTGAGTATAGATTAATTTGCAACTATTTTAGCTCTTAAATTTCAGTACATACCAATATAATTGCCCAAAATGTGTTTGGATAACTTAAGTTTCTCTTTAAAAGTTTTTTAAGTCTGATATTATACACTACCAATCAAAAGTTTGGGGTCGGTAAGATTTTTTTTACATGTTTTTGAAAGAAGTGTCTTACGTATTCCAAGGCTACATCTATTTGAAGAATACAGTATTATTCTTCAAATAAATGTATTATAGTAGTATACAGGAATATTGTTACAATTCAAAATATATTAAAATCAAAAACAGGTATTTTGAAATATGATTCTTCAGATCAAAAAATAAAGTTCAAAAGAACAGAATATATATATATATATGAAACATAACTATTTTTGTAACAATTTAAATGTCTTTACTGTCACTTTTAAACAATTTAATGCAATTTAAATTTAATCCAGACTTTTGAATGTTGGTTTAGACAACAAAATATGCATGATTCCATTTTTATTATTTTTTATTTTTATTATTGTTTTGTGAAATATTTTGCTTAAAGTTAAGCATACAGTACCTGAATAGAAAGTTCAATGAACAGCATTTATTAGCATTTACTTATTAAATAAATGTATGCATTTATTAAATAGAAATCTCTTGTAACATTATAAATGTCTCTACTGTCACTTTTGATCAATTTAATGCATCCTTGATGAATAAAAGTAATAATTTCTCTCAATGCTTCCACAAAAAAAAACTGTTTTCAACATTGATAATAATAAGAACTGTTTCTTGAGCACCAAATCATTATATTATAATGGAATTATATATATTATATTAGGATGCAGCTTTGCCATCACAGGAATACATTTTTTTACATTTATTAAATTGTAAAAATATTTCACAATATTACTGTTTTTACTGTATTTTTGATTAAATAAATGCAGCCTAAGAGACTTCTTGCAAAAATTTTAGTTTCCAAACTTTTCACCAGTACTATGCCTGAAATCTTCAAAATGTTGAATCCTGTCACACAGTTTAGTTTGTTAGCCATTCTATTTAGAATCCAAATCATAGTTTTTGGGTCTTCTTATTGATGTACTGTATGTGTGTCAGAGTCTCTCTTGCTCCAATGTTTTCCTCTTCATCTTTTGTAGCCTCTTCCAGAGCCAGCTTATAACGGAAATCCTGAAAGTGTGGGATACCGTGTGCGTGCACAGAGAGCAGACGGGCTCGGGACGCCCCGGGTGGAGACGGTTTCTGAGCGCCTGTCTCGAGAGGTGACCGTGGAGGGACTCGAGGAGTGGACGGAGTACGAGCTGAGCGTTCAGGCCTACAACGGCATCGGGCCTGGACCCTGGAGCAGTCCTGTGCTGGGCAAAACTAAAGAGTCAGGTGACACACTATGCTTGCTTTAGATGCAGCTTCTCCACTTTTGATTTTACAAAAGTAACGATCAAAATGAATGATCAACGAAGTTTGTTTAATATTATTATTTGTTCCTGTATTTGAGGAAAAGAAACTAAATAGTTGCTGTTTTGCCTGTAACCAAATGAATTATGTTGATGCATCATGGTCTCATTTCCATCTTGATCATTTTGCATTTCAGTTGTTTTTTATTAGAAATAAATAAAATATAAGACAGGTATTTATGTAAAATTCTTATAAAGACATGTCATTTGATTTTTATATTAAAGGTTGTATCAGCGATTTCAGGCCCAAACATAAATGATCACCGACAGGGGTGGGTGTTGTGAGGTTTTCGCGTGCAGCCGTCATAGGCAGCCGTGCACGAGCGCAAAACCTCACAACACCCACCCCTGTCGGTGATTGGTTGGAACACTATTTATTTTGGTTTTGAGTGGTTGGTGAAACCAACTGTTTTTGTGTGCAGATCTCAGAGCCTAGGCTGCCTACAGTGACGGCATGCTTATGGGGCGGGCAGCTAGCGGATCGTTAGGAAAGATTAGATGAATGTGATCTTTTATGTTTGGGCCTGAAATCGCTGATACAACCTTTAATACCACAAGTTTCTGCATTATTTAGGAACTCTAAACAAGCTGCTGTTTAGCCAGCATCTCACTAGCCGATTTTTAGTCGCAAGCCTCATTTGCATAGTCGCTGGAGACTCGGATGGAGTATTTGCCCGAGGCCGCGTCTCTCAGCGGGTGGCTGTCAGCAGACCCAGCGACTCCCTGCTGAGTTAATGATCTTGACAACTCAACTTCCAGAAAGTATGAAATGATCAGAGGCAGCTGGTGGCACTTGTGTCCTTGGCAGTGGCCACTTTCTGGTTTCAAACATCTGATTGCCCATTACTTTTTCTGTTGCTTGTGACTCAGTATGCATTCTAAAACATCATGTTATAGAGGTCACGCTCATAAAGAGTCATTTCTCATGGAAGAAATGCTTTAGAACTGAGCATACGCTACTGTTCAAAAGTTAGGGGGTCAGTAATTTTATTTTATTTTATTTTTTTGAAAGAAATTAATACTTTTATCCAGCAAGGCATTAAATTGATCAGAAGTAACGGTAAAAAAAAAAAAAAAAAAAAAAAATCTTCAGCATCAAAGCAGCATATTAAGAGTGATTATGTGACACGGAAGACTGGAGTAATGATGCTGAAAATTCAACTTCGCCATTACAGAAATAAATTACATTTTAAAATATATTAAAATAGAATTTTTTATATAATATTGCTCTTTTTACCTCATTGTTGATCATATAGATGCAGCCTTGATGAACATAAGAGACTTATTTAAAAAACATTAAGGGCCAGATTTACCCGTACTAACAGCTTGCGCCAGCACAAACCCTCTTTTGCCATTAAAAAATACTGTCAGGATTTACGCAATAAAAAATTAGCGCTGGAAAGGCATGGACAGTTATTTTTGCGACTGACCTTAATGCATATGCATTTGTAGGAGTTTCCCTTTCAGAAGCAAAATTTATGGGAGGAGAGTATTTAAACGAATCACGCACGGTGATTTACTAAGGTTTGTGCTAGTCAACTTACTGTTTTTTGCGCCATTATTTACCGCCCAAAAAAGCATGTCTTAACCCGGTTTGTGCCTGTGTTGTTTGTAGATCACCCGCACCTGATTATCATTGGCTCTGCTTGTTTGCGACCCTATGCTAATTTGCGCTGTTCTTGGTATAATGTGTTGGTCATTATGGAAATGATCCGGCTGCGTCTATGTTCTTTAATTTGCACGTCATCAGTAGATCACGCGCAGAACTTTCCACTCCCATCTGCGCTTTTATGGAATTGCGCTCTCACGCTAATTTGCCCTGTTTAGAAAATCTGGCCCCAAATATCTTACCTTTCCCAATTGTTTGAACAGTAGTGTACCTAGAAAAAAAACTTTTTTAATAACCTTTGAAGATTTTATACATTTTCAAGACTTTTCCAGCCCTAGAATATCACACTTTAGAAATCCTTCTTACACTGAAGAACCGACCAACTTCCTTGGATCATTTTCCTCAGCAGATGCAAAAGTTGCAAACACAATTTTTTCTGCAGTTCTACTCTAACAGAATAAGAAAGTGTCTTGTCTTTTTTCTCACTGAAGCCGTGCATGAACATATGCCAGCAAGCCCTGAAGGAACAAATACACATTACCCACATTAACAGGGTAAAGCTTTGAATTGTATCTTAAATCAGTCCATTACAAGTGTTTATGCTCACCGGTTCTCCTGTTCTTATATCACTGAGCTTCACATGACAGGGAATCAGAGAGAAAAGTCAGAGGCTGTCAGCCCTCTTCTGTTTTTAATCAATGAATGTGACAGACTTCAATAGAAGAGCGTGAGATTTCAGCATTTGTTTTGAGTCGGCTATTGAGACATAGGCCTTAACTGTATTACTTGCTAGAATTGTTTATTCTTATAATTATTAATGATAAATGTCACTATTGGTGTCTTTTTTTATCGTATTGTTATAGCTTTTTAAGTGTTGGAAAATCACTGTAACACAGTCTTGAGTAGGTTTTTGCTTTACTATAAAATGGCTTTTTATATGGGTGTGTTTTCAGTTCCCTCTGGCGCCCCTGAAAATGTGACCACTGAAGCAATGAGCTCCACGAGTGTATTGGTCACCTGGGGTTTAGTCCCTGAGCACCAGAAGAATGGACACATCCTTGGTTACAAGGTACGGTTACTATATCAAAGGGAATGCTTTGAGACCCTTAAAATCCCCCACAGACTTAACTGGAGAGTTCTGTCTGCCGAAACTCTGTAGCAGGGTGAATTTGTACTGTATATGGAGACGTCTGACTGGAATCATTTTAAATTGCTTTTTCAGGCAATCAATTATTATTAAAGTTCACCCAAAAATGTAAATTCTGTCATAATTTACTCCCCTTCATGTCGTTCCAAACCTATATTACTTTCTTTCTCCTGTGGAACACAAAGGTATTTAGAAAAATTGCTGTTCATTTTTGACAATGAAAGGCATTGGGGTCCAAAATAGTGTTGACAAGTAAGACTGAGCAATATTTCAAAATATTCTTTTATTTTTTTGTTGTTGAAACATTCATCGAAATATCTTGTTTTATGTTCTCCAGAAGAACACAGGTTTAAAACAACATGACATCCTTATCTAAATGAGAATTATGATTTTTGGGATGAAATGAGAATTCACCCTATCTATGTACATGTTATAGATCTTATTGTAAATGATTCATCCATGTTTCCTTTCATTTTCCAAGTTTTTTTAGTTTTTTTAACCTTATAATGTTTAATCAAAATGTCATAACTTGATCTTTCGGCGAAACGACACGCTTCTCTCTGATGACGTATGATTTGCTTCCATCCAATCAAAAACCAATGGATAGTGCCAAGTCCACGTCCTACATTTTTTCAGATAATCTGTTACACTCGGATATTTGTCACAGTATGGAATAAAAGATCGGTGGCTACTTCCATTTCACTGAGACTTTTAAGTGTTATGTCTTAAAATGTGCAAAAAATCCCATGGGCTTTCATTGAAGGAGGCAACTGAGCCATATCCACATGTAGGCACCTAGGATCTTTTGATCTGGGAATGTAAGAAACCAACCAGAATACCCTAACAACCACATAGCAGAACCACTCAGAAGCAACTCTGATGCACCATAGCAAAAAAACGTATATGGAGTACACTTCTACACATCTAATGTTTGTATCATCCGCCAAAGGCACTTTATACCACAAAGCGCTGCTTATACGCGTATCTACAAAAGTTCTTCCTCATGCTTTAATGCACATATTCAGCCAAACATAGTTCATATTGAGTTCATTTTGAACACATCTATAAACTGTGTTAAGCTATTGAAAACCATGTTTGCTGCTGTTGCTTGAATAAGGCTTTGTCAAATTTCTGCTTAGGCTGTGTAGCGTGACATGATGCAAGATCATGAAATTGCTGAAACAGTTTTTCCTTTTACACACTGTCGGAAGAAGCCAATTGATAAAATGCTTAGACTGTAAAAAGTGGGGGGAAATGAAATAACACAATTAATTATTGATCTCTTCTGAAGTCAAGACCCAAGTTAGGCAAAACTGGAACTGATATCCGAAGAAACAGTGATTTTTAACATGCAAAAGTCGTTGACGCAATGCTAAGGTTTTGTGGGCGGTTGCTACTGTATGTGGTTACCTACTGATCCAAGTCAAAAGAATTCATCTCTACGTCTCTATGATATTCTGATCCATTTTATCCTCCACCAGTGGTTTGCTCAAATCCCTAACCTTTAGCATGAGTAATAGTAATTAGCAAGCACTACTACACACTACACGGTTGATTTTTAGGATGTTCCAACACTCTATAGCACATCAAAACTGTTTCTATGTGACCTATATTTCCCTTTATCTCTAGGTATTATACAGAGAAAAAGATTCTGAGCGGGCTCCCCAGGTCCAGCTGGTGAACGGGAACCAGACTCACTTGCTTCTTTTAAGGAACCTTGGCAAGTTCATCGTGCATGAGGTCCAGGTGCTCGCATTTACACGTGTCGGAGATGGACCACCCAGCCTCCCCCCCACAGTTGAGAGAACCAAGGATGATGGTAAGCAACCAACAAAATCAATGCATCGCCCACTGAACAACATGCATCATCTAATTCTTCAGATGTTCCCACTGGTTATGACAAATCGTACATGCATAATAAAAGCAAAAATAAATGTTCGTGCACACACTGGGTCAAAATTAGACTTTGAGTGAAAGCTACCCATTTAGCAGATGTTCCTTCACGCACTCACACACCAGTACACACGCACACACATTCATAATGGTAGCTCTAAGTTATGTCTTGCTTCATGCTCTGGTGGTTTCCAGCTGTGCCCAGCATTCAGACTGGCATTACCTCCCACGTGGCTCTAGACACAGACAAACACAAATGCATATTCGCTGACACACTCGCCTGGTCTCCCGGTGCCCCCACTGCATGAAACCTCATCTTGCATCATTGTATCGCTTGAGTCACCTGTCTGAACCAAACTCTCACTCACACATAGAAAAGAAAAACCACTAATGAAACTAATGAAAATTTGCTCCCAGACAGCTATGACATTAAATGGTGACTACATTTCAGATATTTCTTCTGAGAAAAAAGACCCCAGTATTCTCAAGTCCATCTCCTGTTTCTCATTAGAGCCTAAAACTGTGCTTGCATGTGGAAAAGTCAGAGATTCCAAGCTATATGGGCGCTTTCATTTTATGGCCCATTTAAAAGCCTTCTCAGTTCTGTAATTAGCCATTAGAAAAATGTCATTGTAATAAAGTAAAGCAATCGCTCATTTTTTATTAAATATTCAACTACTATAATTATTTTAATAATTGTATTCATAATTATTTTATTTATATGAATAATTTTTACTATTATTTATTATTCAGTTTACTTATAATTTTTTATTATTAAATATTCAGTACAATTAAAAATGATCAATTTTGTGAATTAAATATTATTTTGTATATTTACTACAATAAATATTACTATAATTGTGTTTTACAAATGTACTGTGAAATTATTTTCACATTGCAGTAATGAGAGGTTTTTGTAAAATTATGGAGGCAAATGTGCTTAGTTATCACGAAGCTAATGGCATAGTAGAAAAGAAAAAGAAAAAAAGAATCTGGATTCTTTTGAATCTGGAGTTGAAAATATGGCACAGGCATTACTTGACAGTTTTCATGAGATCCAACGAAGTGAGAACCTCATTAAATCTCCTGAGCTATAATAGAGCAACCTCTGAGCAATAAAATTTCCTTCGGGAAGCTTCTCTCAGAAATATATACTCGCATGTTTGCATTCATATATCCCCAGCACAGGGAAGTAAGCGCTGCCATCTTCCCCTTTGAAATGAGTGAGTGTGTTCATATGTGAACTGTGGAGTCTTGCCAGCGGAATGACAAATGCCCTCTTTCTGTCATTTTTCTTAATCGGCTCAATGGAGCAACATTCATTCGGAAATGTACGGGGAGACCAGGGATACCAGATACTGGAATGTCTGTGTGATTATTCTCTACACACACTGACTCACACACACATATCAAAACTAGTGGATTACCAGCGCTGTTGGCCTAGTGTCCACTGGCAGAGTTAAATGTGTTTGATGAGGGATTATGAATCACTAATATTTATATTTATGGATTTATGGAATTAGAAGTTTACAGCGAGGCTTTGTATGTGCGTGTTAAGAGATTAAAATGTCATATTTATCGTGGCCGAGATAAAAGCTTGGTCCCACAAACAGGTTTTGAAGTGTTTGAAATGTATTCTACGTTTGCAGAAATCAGTGTGTGTGGACTACAGTAATCTGGTTTAAATACCATGCTCGACTGTGTATCCTCTCTCACCCTCCCTCTCTTCTCTCCAGTTCCTGGTCCGCCTGTCAGGTTGGTGTTTCCAGAAGTGCGTCTCACGTCTGTCAGGGTTGTCTGGCAACCTCCCTCAGAGCCAAACGGTATCATTATGGGTAAGAGAACATAGACGTTACACAGCCAGCCACACACATTTACCTAGCTATATAAATGAGTACTTCTGTTGTTTTAGTATCATAAAATGTAGGCTAGCATTGAGGAAATCACTGCTCTGTTGTTTTTATATAAAGCTATAGAAGTACTTATATCTTTGCAAAGGTTACAAGAATGTAATTTCGTCTCCTGTAAAAAGTCTCCTGTGTGTTTGTTCCCATTGCGCCCTGAGCCATTTGAAATTGTATTATTGCAAGGACATGCTGTGTATTGCGTTTAAGTCAGTTAGTCATGAGATTTTGTGAATTGGGATTTCAACCGTGTATTGAGATTAGACCGCCTCAGTTTTGCCGTTATCAAGACCACGGGACGTACTGATGCGCAGCTATAGATGACTGGATTATGGACACTTAACCACCCATGATGGATCATATAATCCCTTAATAGTGATAGAAATGTGAAGCCTCTTTACCTCGGATGATCTCTTGCCTTCTGTCTGTTTTCTACACACACTCGCACACAGAGCTCTCTGCTGATTGGATCAATCGTTCCCTGTAGGATTGAGCGATATAAACCAAAAATCTTCAATCAGAGCAGAGCTGTCAGTGTTCCAGCGCTCATTTTATCCTCCCAGATCTTTGTAATATGTTTCATACGTGAGGATACGCTGATAATGTGACTTTCAAACAGCACTTTCAATGGGTCTTCCAGTCTTCTGTGTTGATTTTCAATTACTGAACGTCTGGCTGTATGGTGTGAATGAGGCACTGATGCCTTTAAGAGACCTTGGAGGCATTTCAGATAGAAAACCTATAAAATGATTAAGAAAAGAATACCAGATCAAATCATCGTCAGTGCAGTGCATAAAATCTTTCTTCTTGATGGAGTAGATCACCTAGAAATGAATAACTCTGTTATCATTTACTCACCTGTATGACTGTTGAAGAATAATAAAAAATGATAGCGCCATTAAAGTATCATTTAAGTGGTCCATATAATGTGCTATATTCCAAGTCTTCTGCAGTCATACATACGATTTTTTATAACATTAATAATAAGAAGAAATATCTCTTAAGCCCCAAATCAATATACTGTATTAGAAAGATTTCTGAAGGATTACATGACTTCCAAAAACATAAAAAATGTGTGTGTGCGTGCGTCCGTGTGTTTATTGTAAAACAATCCAAAAATGATTTTTTGCAGTGTATATTTTATGCTAAACATGTCATGCATCATAATCTGTTGTTGTTGTTGTTGTTGTTGTTTTATATAGCTCCTAAATGAGTTTCAGTGATAATGTATTGAAAGCGAGAGCCTGTTGGCAAATATTGATTGGTGGAATGAGCCGAGGTCTCTCTCTCTCTGGTGTCTCTTTTTGCTCTGGCATTTAATATCTCTTTCTTTTTGTCAGCGTCTCTCTCACACATGATCATTCTCTTTTATTCATCACACTCTTTCTCTTGTTCTCTATCAGGCTCTCTGTCTCTCTTATATCTCTCATATTTTATCTCTGTCTCACCTTTGCATTGATTGATTTATGGACTTAAAGATGAAGTTTGTAATTCCAGTGCTACTAGAATCACCAAACGTAATTGCAAAAATAATTACTAGTTTCCCTAACACTGCCCCATCTGCCATTGGTTGGATAGACAGACACCCACATCACATTAAACTTGTGTCATTGATTAGGCCAGTGTTACTGTGAATCACTGCTTTACAGTAGATCAAATGAATAGTCCAGCAATCATTTGATTGGCTGTAACTATCAACTTTGCAATGGATATTAATATGCAAAGTATTTATTAGCACGGAAACAAAATCACCAGTTTAAGACATTAACTTGTAAGCACAAAACATAAGGTGCATCTCTTTAAATACAAACAAGACTTCATTGAACTATTATGATTATACCTGGCACGATAATAGCCTCATTGAAAACTCAATGCGAGGGCTAAATGAATGATTTTTGGGTGAACTATCCCTTTAATACACCAGTTCAGGTAGTAACTGTAGGTATTACTTGTGTTTCTTGGATTGCGTCTGTGAAGGGGGTTCCCTTATCTGTCATCGTTCTCTAAAAGGGGTTTCCAAGGTTCGTTGATTCACGTGCGGCCTGGTAACGTCTCGGGAAGCCAATCGCGATGGTGCGTTGGCTGATGATGAAATGCATTATAGGCAGGCTGATGTTTGAGACATTGGTCAACTTAACTTTGAAAAGAAAGAAAAGAAAAACGAGACCAGACTGAACTCATTTCTTCATCTTAGACTAGATTAGAAGAGAGGAGCAGTTCGTTTGTGTCATGAGTTTTTAACTCTGCGGGTTGACTAACCCCTAAAAGGGATTCTGACCAATTAGAAATTGTCTTTAGCTCAGGGCATAACTGTGTTGTCCTCCTTTTACATTAAAACATGCTGTTTTCTCGGTTGCATGGTTCCTAATTTCCCTGCCCTTGCAGAGTATAATTTAGTCATCATTTCTTTAATGGGAATATGATACGTTTTACTCAAATTTGATTAATATCAACATTTAACATTCACACACATACCAAACATCACACCTCCTATAAACTATTCAATAGTTTCTCAAAATGGCAACAATGATTGATGACGTCGTCACAGTCTGATTTGCTCCAAGGTCCTATAGTTGGTCTAGACTCTAGGGGCCCTATTTTAACGATCTGAAACGCAAGTGTCAAAGCGCAAAGCGCAAGTAACTTTGTGGGCGGGTCTCGGCGCTGTTGCTATTTTCCCGGCGGGATAAATGACTCTTGCGCCGGGCGCAAATCTAAAAGGGGTTGGTCTGAAGTAGCTTCATTATTCATAGGTGTGGTTTGGGCGTAACGTGAAATAAACCAATCAGAGCATCATCTCACATTCCCTTTAAGAGCAGACGCACTTTTTCCTTGGCGTATTGCTATTATAACGGCGGATTTGCCAGGCGCGCGTCAAGAGCGGTTCACAGCCGAGGAGAGCAACGCTCTCGTCACGGCCGTAAAAGAGAGAGAAGTGACATTGGGGATGGGAGAAACACACCCAAATTAGCTTCGGCTAAACAGGCATATAATAATGTGGGTAAATGTGTAAGCTAGATGTATGCTTTTATAATAAATTATTATATTTATAATAAATTATCTATCTATCTATCTATCTATCTATCTATCTATCTATCTATCTATCTATCTATCGTTTGTAATAATATGATTTGCAAAAATTAAAACTGCTGCTTCTGTGTAGATTAGAGAATCACAGTGTATGAGCGTTGTGCACTCTATACATTATGGTCAAGCATGCGCCCTTAAAATAGCATAATGAACAACGCGCAACGCGCCACTGACTTTAGACTAGGTTTTTTCTGGCCAGTGGCGCAATTGTTTTATGGAACAGTAAAATAGCACCAGGGAACGTTTGCGCCAAAACACGCCTCCTTTTTTGCGCTGAACCGCCCAGGGAGCGCAAGTTCATTCCCTAGTTTAGCGACGTGCTTCTGTGGAGGGAAAAGCGCGCTTTGCGCGGGTGCAAAATAGGAATGAAACATGCGTCGGTGTACAAAGTCAATTGCGCTGGGTGCAAGATAGGGCCCTATATGTTCACACAGTTACATTTTGGGAAATCAATATAAGAATTACTTATAGTCATTTAGCCATATTAAATAATTAGTTCACTTAATATTCTGTAATTATTATTATAGTGTGCTTTTATGGTGCTTGTGAATCCTTTTTGTACCTTACAATCATCCTATACCTTGTCATTTCATGGAAAAAGCGTATTCAAAAATGTTTCACGTTCCAATCCACAGACAGAAACTCATAAACGTTTGGAGTGATATGAGGATGAGTAAATGATGGACTAATCCTTTAAGTTGGGATAGGAGAAAGTATTTTAACATTTGAAAAAATTGCATACCTTTAATCTCTTTGTTGCTTTTGTAAAAACATATAGTTTAAGCTGTAGTTGTGTACGCAGCGCTTCATGTTTTCATGAGATATTGGCAGCGTGACATTCCTGCTTTCATCTTTCAGAGACTCGTGTAGATTGTGGTGCTCAGCTTTGGGGAAGCTACGTTTTAGAGTCAAGCTAATCTTTTTTAGTGTTCTAAAAGGTTCAAAAAGTAGATAAACACATTGAAGACACTTAAGGGGCAGTGTCATTGTAGATATATAACTTAAGTTTACATTTTTTGGTAACACTTTAGTTTAGGGTCCAATTCTCACTATTAACTAGTTGCTTAGCATGCAAATTACTAGGATCTTGGCTGTTTATTAAGCACGTATTAATGCCTTATTCTGCATGACCTTATTCTACATCCCATAATCCTATAACTTAACAACTACCATACTATTAATAAGCAGTAATTAGGAGTTTATTGAGGCAAAAGTCATAGTTAATAATAAGGATTAGACCCTAATCTAAAGTGTGACCAATTTGTATAGCCATATTTAGCATTTTTATGAACAATTTGGATCATAAATTAGCTGGACAACAGATACATTTACAACAAAAATAATAGCAAGCCTAGAAAATACTCTAATCTGTAACCGAGATAAAAACATTACGAATATTAGAATGATTTCAGAAGGATCATGTGACACTGAAGACTGACATCCCATACACAAAAGAATTATATTTGAAATACATTTTCTGGATATGTTTTGGAATATATGCAAATATTTGAAATTGGCCCAATAAATATATTTCATATATTTTTGTTATATTTCAGAATATATTTCAATGTATTTGGAATATATGCCACATATATTTTTGACACTTTTGGGGACCCGTACAGAAAAAAATACATTGAAATATATTCTGAAATATAACAAAAATATATGAAATATAAGTATGAAATATATTTATTGGGCCAATTTCAAATATGTGCATATATTCCAAAACATATCCAGAAAATATATTTCTTTTGTGTATGGGATAATGGCTGCTGAAAATTCTGATTCGCAATCGAAGATATATTAAAATAAAACGCAGTTATTTTATATAGTAATAATGTTTCACAATATTACTGTTTTTACTATATTTGCAGCCTGTATATATGAAAAAACAACAACATCCTAATATGAAACGTATTTACCACAGTACTTTTTTTATTACCACGTTCATATACCATGATGTTTAAATGGTGCTTTAAGGTACTAGAATATGACTGGTATGAACGTGTCCTAAAAACATGATATTTGTGGTAGAAAGGTCTCTCCTTTCCTTCTCTCATAGTGTTGAGTGTCTGCTGTGATGTGTCCTGTGGTTAGGGATCAGTGATTCCTGTGGTAACAGGGCGCACAAATAAAATGCGCCTGACCGAGGGGGCAACAATCTGACCAATTACACGGCTTACTGCTCTCACCACGGCAACCCAGACATTAAAAAATGAGCACCGAACCACCTGGCATGGGTCACAGCTCTACCATGATAGATGAGGGAAAATACAAAGCCTGAACAGTTGATTGTTGCCCGTTTTTTTTGTCCTTTTCCCTCCTTTTCTCCATGTCCAGGCAATAGCTACTCAGACAGTGAAGAAAAGAAGAAGAAAAGTGTTCTAGTTGATTTCTGCCTCTAGCGTAACACAAAAAAAAAAAAAGTAAAAAAGAAAAGAAAAACCATCAAAAGAGAGAGCTCAGGAACAAGCTGGAAAAGCAGAGGATTTTGCATAGGCCCCTCTGGGCTTTTTGAGTTGGGTTAGCGATGGCCTCTTAATAAAGGAGGATCTTAGCGAGCTGTGCGTTCGGAAAGAGGAAGAGAGAAAAGGGAAGAAAGGGCGAATAAGAATCTGCGAAGACAAGGCAAAGGGGAAAAAAACATTGAATTAAAACCATCTCCAGCTCTGTAAAATCGTGCTAATCCTCCAAACGGAGCACGCTAACACCAAGCGTCCCATGTGACTGAGATAAAAACCTCTTTCTCGTCCGTTCTGTAGATTCCCCCACTTAACTCTCTCATGTCAAAAACACCTTTTCAACTGTAATAAGCGCTTCCAGGTTAAAACATGTTCTCGTGCTTTGGAAATCTTTCACGGGACACTTTGGTCTTAGCATCTGCATTAAAATGAAATGAGCCATGTCTGCAGTTAGGAGAGGGTTATTAACTCTTATGAAGGAAGGCTGCTGTTGCTAACTTGTATAATGACCTTACGTATTTAGCTGAAATGTGACGCCTCATATGTTTAGACCGTTGTAATGATACACATCGGATGAATTGTTTCAAGCTGTTTTGAAATATGCTGTATAGTTTGTGTGATATGGCTATGCCAGGATTTTGATGCTGTTCTTTTTCCTACATTGAAAGTGTATGAGGATGTTTGCTGTCAAGCTCCAAAAAGACACAAGCAACACCATAAACCAAAAAGTGTAATCCATTTCATTTGTGTGTTATATTCCACATCTTCTGAAGCCATACGATAGCTTTGTGTTAAAAAAAAAAAAGCCATATTAAAAACCTTCCCCTAATTCTTATTTGTGTGTCTGCATATTTGAGTAATCATGGTAATATATTCATTGTAAATATTATTAAATTGTTAATTAATTAATTATTGTTGTTGTTATTATTGTTGTTGTTATACAATTAACAATATTTTCTAATATTTATAATTAATACTAATAATATATTAATTGTAAATATTATTATTATTATTATTATTATTATTAACATGTTAATAAGATGTCAATATATTATTATTATTTATAATATACTAATATATATATA
The DNA here is from genome assembly GCF_951802725.1 of Rutilus rutilus. NCBI lineage: Eukaryota > Metazoa > Chordata > Actinopteri > Cypriniformes > Leuciscidae > Rutilus > Rutilus rutilus. The sequence goes on along the minus strand of NC_140210.1, from coordinate 9,650,043 downwards.
TATATATATATAATAGTAATTATTATTATAAATAAATAATATTTGACTAATATTAACCATTTTATAATTAATATATTATAAATAATCATTACAATAAAAAGTATTATAATTATATTGAATTATTTTAATAATAATTCAAGATAATATATTGTTAATATAAATGTTTATAAAATGTTAATACATATTTATTAATCATTAATATTAATTATCATTTACTCATATTAATTTGTATAATTAGTAATAATTATTATAAATAATTGATCATTTACTAATATGAACAATATTTATAATTAATATACTAATAATGATAAAAATTTTTTTATTATATTAATTATATAATATCATCATTTTTAGGATGATATTAGACATCCTGCTCAATAGTCTCAGTGCAGTCAAATCAATAACATTGTTGAATATTAAGGATAATATACTAATATAATATACTAATATGATCATTATATATCAAAATCATGTAATATCATGTACTACAGCAGTTTTTACCACCAATTTTGGCTTTCTTATTGCAGGCTATCAGATTTCTTACCGTCTGGATATCAATGATCCCAACAAGTTCACCACGGTTGAGGTGGGGTCAAACGCACGTCAGTTCACGGTGACGGGATTGATCCCGGAGTCGGCGTACGTGTTCCAAATCACAGCGCGCACTCAAAAGGGCTGGGGACCGCCGGAGGAGGCCATCGTCATAACCACAGAAAAAAGAGGTACTTTTGAAGGATAATCTAACATGTCGAAACCTGTAGCCGGTTTATTGCTTGTCCAAGGTATTTGATATGCAAATGAGTAAAACTGTTGAAAACCCTGTCTAAAATATACTACCTTCCTAGTTGCTTCAGTTAAATTTTCATATTGTCAACAAAATAAAAGTTATTCTTACATTTACTCACACTATTCACACAATTTAACTGAAGCAACTTAGGTTTACTTGATTATCCATACATCATTTTTTAGGATAATCATGTTCAAATAAGGTATCAAATATGAAACATCAGGCTTTTGAGGAACTTTTTTTAATTGTACATTCCTCAGTCATCCTGTGACTAATTGATCCAATGTTTTGACCCCACATTAAAAACGAGTTTTGATCAGAAAATTACATAATTTTGCTCAGTTTGTGCCTTTTCTTCAAACATGAGCTCCAAGTTATCCTATATTTTACGATATGAGCCATTAAAACCTGATGTATAAGATACTCAATGAAATACCCAATCACAAATAACTTTTTTTTTAAATATATTTTGTCTAAAGGTTCAATAAACTGTTAAAAAACAGTTATAATTGTGGAATCATTTCCATAAACAGTGGCGAATCAGAAGTGACTATAGCTAATAACTACTCATGTTATTCACTGAAATGCTCATGTTTCGTGCAGTCAATCTGTAAAAGTAGAATATCAGTCATGAAGCTGATAAAGCATACTGTCAAAACAGCATGTGGCCCTTCGGAGCTCGCTGCATTTAACCCCGAGCCGGGTCTGTGACACATGCATATGCCCAGCAGTGACTCATTCCACATGTCCCACAGAGCGTCCGCAGCCCCCTCGTCGACTCACCGTGCCTCAGAAAGGGGTGGAGTCTCATAAGCTTCGTCTTCATTGGAGTGCGGGGGGAGACGGCTCTTCCCCAGTGCGCTACTTCACTCTGCAGACATTAGAGCTGCCGGACGGCCAGTGGAAGACCCACACATCCTCCATCGGTCATAATAACACCTCCTGGGAGGTGGAGAGGTAACACACGCGCACATATCTCTCTCTGATTAGTCATAACTGCCTGTGCGGGCAACGGCTGGCACAAGAACAGTCACTATTTATAGCAAAATGTGCTTTAATTCTGACAGACAGCACAGGAGACATTAAAATACACAGGATGGAGTATGCAAACATGGAAATATGGAAATAATTGAATTATTATATTTTTTGTTTGTATACACAACAAAAAAGTAAAAAAAAAAAATGTTTGGACATGGTTGCAAGGGTAATGTCATGTTAGCACTTTTGGTTTGGTTTTTGTTTTGTTTTGCAGGACATGTATCACAACACTACCATGTTTGTTCTGGGTTTTTTTCTGTTGCTTTATTTTTCATTTTATTTTATTTTTTACATTTATTGTTGTAGTACCAGAATGAAACAGACAGTAGTACCAGTTGGACTGGATCAAACAAAGCTCTTCAATCTAAACGAATGACATTACACAAAACATGTAGTACATTTTACATTATGGACATGCAGCGACACTGATGAGACATCGTTAAGAATAAAAAGAGAGAGAAATCGATGGACAGAGAGAGTGAGAGACTGCAATTATAATCAGACTGACCATCAGGTGGCCTGATGTCTAATCACACATCCATTCAGCTCCACCCGCTCACTAACCTGTTTTCTGCTCTCCATCCTCCAGTACTGCAATACTAGCTCATATTCTTTCACCCTGACTGTTCGTTCTTCTCATCGTCACCTGTCTGATTCATGCCGTCACCTTCGATCACATCTCTAAATGTCCACTTGCATTAAGGCTAAAGATATAGTGAGCTGAAGGAATTGCCTCCCTATAACACCATCTTTCTCAACGCATTTTGTAGTGGAACCATGGGAGCATTTCTGCATTCGGTACCACCTGATTACCCACAGCCCACATGCCTGTCCATTTAATTACCCACATATGCCTTTCTCTGACATTCAATGACTCATCATAAGCCATCTTATTACTGAAAAGTAGGCACAGAGGATGAATCTGAAGTGGCATGTATAAGCAATAAAATCACAATCATGGAAAACTAACAATATGTTTGAATTATACCCTTACTATTTCTGCAATCTGTGCACTGCATGCTGATTTGAGAATGGCTGGATTAACTACTACATTTGTTTAAATGCAAAACATAGCACTGGGTACTGTATCCCACAATGCAATGCACTTGACTTGATTTAATTTTACAAGTACTAATGTTGTGATTTTAACATCTCATTCTTGGCTGATTATTTGATTGAACTGATGCTATTTTAACACAGTTATGTTAATTATGCTATTTTGATTAATTTAATTAATTTGTGAAAGAATTATCTTATGTTCAGTATCTTATGTTGCATTTGTTTGACCAAAGATATAGTAAAATAGAAATATATTGAAATATTATTACAAACTTAACTTAAAAAATGAATTTATTCCTCTGATGGCAATGCTGAATTTTCAAATAATATTTTAATTTGTACCAATATCTCAAAAAAACAGACTAGATTAATCATGTTTACAAAATGGAAACCTTAATAAAACCCCAACAGGTTTTTTGTTCTCTCCCATTTTGCTGTTTTGTTGAAATTCTTCTGTTTTGTTAATTGTTGAATATTACTTTGCGAAATTTTCAAACCCTATGCGATAATGTAAAGATCTTTATTGATATATGCTTCTTTATTTACAGTATGTTTTTTATGTTGGTACAGTGCTTTGCTTCAGTTTGGCTTGGTTTCTTTCTCTCTCTGTCACACACACACACACACACACATTCTTCATAATTGCATGAACCGAGTGTTTTGAACCAAGAGGATGTTTGTGTTCAAACCATCTCAGAGGAGTAAATGCCTCCAGCTATTAAAACAGAAATGCCACTAACAGTCCTCGTCTTCAACGCCCTAATTATAAACACACACACACACACATAAACACTCAGAACGACACAAGCACCCTCACAGTCCTGATTCTCAAATCCCTAATTGCGCACTTCACACACATGCACACACACTCTAAGTTTCCCTGATGGCCCACTTTGATATACATAACCCACAAACCTGTGTCACCTTCCAGGTTTGAAAAGCATTAACAAATCTGTGCAGTTGACTAATATTAAACGAATGATAAATGAATAATGATTTGTGATGAGCATAAAAATCTCAAGAGTTCTGTTCAAGGTTGAAGCAGACCTTGAGCAGGGCATTATGGGTTGAGCAGATCTGTCCACTCAACAGATTGCGATGTGTTCTTTTGACTGTATTTATGAGTGCATTTTCTATGATAGGTTACCTACAGTAGCAAGTTCTCCTTTCTCTGATTCTCTCAAAAGAAGTCTGGAAATGGATCACTTATGGTTTCTGTTGGTACATGGTAATGATCGTGTGTGTGTGTGTGTGTGTGTTGAAATGTATCTCTTTTCTTGTAGGCTGAAGCCGTACACCTCTTACAAATTTAGAATGATGGCCACAAATGATGTGGGAGAAAGCGCCTTCAGCAAAGAAACGGAGCCAGTTACCACTCTGCAGGATGGTAATACTAGATTATGTGTGTTCTGCAAAGTGAATTATAATTTTTTAGAGTGCTTTTTGGACCTGAGTATTTGTGAGAAAATCTGAATAGATTGTGAATTATACGTTTTTGAGAGCTGTTTGTTGATATAGATAGATAGATAGATAGATAGATAGATAGATAGATAGATAGATAGATAGATAGATAGATAGATAGATAGATAGATAGATAGATAGAATGACAGACAGACAAAATGGTTAGAACGACAGATAGATAGATAGATAGATAGATAGATAGATAGATAGATAGATAGATAGATAGATAGATAGATAGATAGATAGATAGATAGATAGATAGATAGATAGATAGAATGACAGACAAAATGGTTAGAACGACAGACAGATGATAGATAGATAGATAGATAGATAGATAGATAGATAGATAGATAGATAGATAGATAGATAGATAGACAGACTCAGATAGATAGATAGATAGATAGATAGATAGATAGATAGATAGATAGATAGAATGACAGACAGACAAAATGGTTAGATAGATAGATAGATAGATAGATAGATAGATAGATAGATAGATAGATAGATAGATAGATAGATAGATAGATAGATAGACTCAGATAGATAGACTCAGATAGATAGACTCAGATAGATAGATAGATAGATAGATAGATAGATAGATAGATAGAATGACAGACAGACGACAGACAGACAAAATGGTTAGAACGATAGATAGATAGATAGATAGACTCAGATAGATAGACTCAGATAGATAGACTCAGATAGATAGATAGATAGATAGATAGATAGATAGATAGATAGATAGATAGATAGATAGATAGAATGACAGACAGACGACAGACAGACAAAATGGTTAGAACGATAGATAGATAGATAGATAGATAGATAGATAGATAGATAGATAGATAGATAGATAGATAGATAGATAGATAGATAGATAGATAGATAGATAGATAGATAGATAGATAGTGGCAAAAATTCATTAAACAATCATCAACTGCGTAAGAGACACTCTGAAATTCAAATGATCATTAAAAAAGTATTTTATTCTTGCAAGAAGGCCCAGTTGCCACACAGAAGTCATTAGTACAGTCTGTGGAACAAGTGTGACGAAGGGAGGGAGGGCAGAGGAGCCTTTATAGTACCTTCAAGGTCTTCTGCTCACAGGCCCTTATCTAAACAAGGGAAGGTTTCTCTGCTAGTGACCTAATCCTGCTGAGTTTTATTCCTACAAACTCAGAAGTCCCAAATGGGACCACCTCTGATCCCAAGGGGTCAGAGGTTCCCTTTTCAGCTGTCTCCCCCTTTGTCTCACAGTGTTCACATTAATCATTATATTGAAAAATCAGGAGCACCCCTAGAGTGTGAAAATTAAAATTCCCATTACAATAGATAGATTGATTGATTGATTGATTGATTGATTGATTGATTGATTGATTGATTGATTGTGTTTGTCTGTGTTTGTTTAGTGCCAGATGAAGCGCCCGTCATTTTGAACGTCAAACCTTCAACCACTACATCTGTGATTGTCCAGTGGCAGGTAAAATATTGTAAAACAATGAGCTAAAACTAGAGACTGCTTTCAGAAACATAAAAAGATCATTCCTAGATTACTTACCCCAAACTTTAGTACGGTAGTCTAGCTATATTTATTATCAGTATTTCTCTCTACTCTCAATGGACTTTTTCACTGACCTTGTTGCAACGTATGCATTATGGGATTCCTTTATGGGTAAAACATTGTCTAAACGAGGTATCTTAGAAGGCAGCATAACACTTGAACAGTCTTTATGTGGAGAGCACGCCTGTGATGCCATAAAATGGGCAGTTTTGGAACAGAGCTTTAGCACAAGTAGGTGTCACAATAACTTTTCCTGTCTTTCCATTTATCTGAAGGTTCAGGGGTTCAAATTGTCCAACACGGTTTAATAGCAGACTTGTGTGCAAAGTATTCAGCTGGCCCTCTCAATGTTAATTATGTTTGGCAAGCAGGTTCTTAGCCTTACTCTTTACCCTCTAATTAGTTAGCAGTCATTTCACGTACCTCCTCAATCTATTCACACACATACGGATACATTTACAAAGCTGGCCTGTTTTGACCCCATCTTAATTAACTTTGCCTATAACACTGATCACATACTAAATAAGACACGTCCATAATAGAATGGGAGAGTGAGAACGCATGCTAGAGAGAGTCAGAGTAAGAACAACCAGATCAGGTCTTTACTGACCTGCGGTCTCAGCTAACTTGTCCTCTGTTGATCTGTGCCATCTCCCGAGCTGACGTGCATTGTGCAGTAATTACTTTCTGTCAGCCGGCAGCGGGCTTCATAGATGCGGCCTTCAACATTCTTTCATTAAGTAGCATCACAGGTCTTGTGCTGAAAGTAAGGTGAATATTTCCTAGCCTGAGTTAAATGGAGTAATTAGATGGCTAGCTTGCTAAACTGGATATGTCTGTCTGCAGCCGCCCGCTGAGGGAACTGTCAATGGGATTCTTGTGGGATATCGCGTGTATTACCGTGAACTTCCGCGTGAGAACAACCCAGACGAGCCAAAGACAGCAACCAACCAATCAACAATCAGTCCTGAGCTCAGAGGTTAGTCTGTTTGTCTGTCTGTCATTCTATATCTATCCATCTGTCTGTCATGATCATCCTATCTATCTATCTATCTATCTATCTATCTATCTATCTATCTATCTATCTATCTATCTATCTATCTATCTATCTATCAATCTATC
>NC_140210.1:9535515-9640515 GCF_951802725.1 Rutilus rutilus | reverse complement strand
TATATATATATATATCTATCTGTCTGTCTGTCTCTCGTTCTTGCTGTTTGTCTATATATCTATCTATCTGTCTGTCTGTCTGTCTGTCTGTCTGTCTGTCTTTCTATCTTTTGATAGTCTCTCTCTCTCTTCCATTCACTGCTTGAATTTTGGACTTTGGAATTGTATTTTTTTGCTTCCAGGTGAAATGTTGTTTTCATAATGATGATGCTAATAAAAACAAATGTGATAAATATGTTTTGTCAATGTTGTGTTACTTTCCGTTTCAGATGACTGTTTTGTCTTCTGTTCTCAAATGCATATATTAAGCAGTGTCCCTTGTGTAATTTCTCTCTTATTCTCTTTTCCTCTCTCTATCTCTCTCTGGGTTTATTTCACTATTCAAACAGCTAAGAGCACTTTTAAGACAGTGAGCAGCCCTTCATTAACAGAATTTGAATTAACGCGTAAGTATTTTTTGATATTATTTTAATTGCTGAGTTGTTTCAATAGTTGCAATCTTTGAAGTGTTAACAGAGTCACATTCAAGCCCGAAGGCTTTCAAACTCCCTGTTCTATCCTCTGATCTCCTCTACCTCCATAACAAACACTTCCCCTAGTCTTTACGCTTTGTTGTTTAGCCTCTGGTCCTGTCATGATCTGCTGTGAGGAAGGGGAAAAATGTAAATCTATTTTGTTCTCCGCCTCATTTCCACACCCTTCTTCTCATATCCACGTCCCTCTTCCGTCGCCTACATTTAAAAAAATTATGTTTCATTTTTTGGGGTCTCTTTCTCCGCGCTTCTCTAAACTATTACTTCAGCACTCTTCGCACTTTTAAGCTTCCATCTTATTTTTCTTTTCCTCTAATGGTGTTTTTCAGAGCTCAGCAAGTACAGAGGATACACAATTGTCATGACAGCATTTAATGTTGTTGGAGAAAGCCCTTCAAGTGCACCTGTAGAGGTTTTTGTGGGAGAAGCAGGTATGTGTTTATGCCTTATTAGGATCAATCCTATGACTCAGTTCTAAAACTTGAACCACAAACTTGCAAAAAGTCCATGGTAAACACAAAGTGCTTTTTGAAATGTAGTTGTTGTTTGCTGATATGCATCTGATATCTCATTATCTGACCTACAATTAAACATTATATTCAATATTTGGTCTGGTCTGAGCACTTAGCGCTCAGGTAATGTTAACGAGGAGTACATTCACACATGAGTGAGATGAAAATTATATGCAATCATTCCTCAGTCACACAACCTGTTTTATCTGGTTTTATCAACTGTATGGGAAAGAAAAGAGGGACTTGAATCGCCTAGTGGACCAATTATCTGCACAAACTATTAGAAAACGCAGAGTGGATCCATTTGCGTGACCTATTGATACGCGCCATAGACCAGTTCCTGCTATGCAGCGCAAATCAATTTAGCCAGTGATGTGCAGCCTGGGGGGGGTACTTATATAAAACAGTCAGTAATGTCTTCACTGAAGGTAAACCGACATCAGATAGTTGTATAATATCGGATCTGTGTATTACCTACGTGTAAATGTAGGCAGAAATTGCTCTATTTATATATTCCCCATATACAAGATCTTTCATGAATGCTGTATGTAAGTGAAATAGAGTAGATATGACCTTCTTTCAATCTATAGGATGTGTTTGTGTGTTAGCATGTATCACAGCACATGTCAAAGCTAATTTAACTGTAAACTCATCTATGTAGAGCAGTATTAAAGCCCATTACCTCAGCTAATTTAAAAAATGAGCCATGTGCACAAATCAGATTAGTGTACACATCTGACCTCTCTGAAAAATCCGAATGAGAGGGATGGCACATCATTAAACACAACGTCCCTCTGGCGTGACTTTAACACACAAAGACAACAAGGCCATCTTAATTACATATCTCTCTTTATAGGAGTGTAGAATGAGCTGAAAAGGGATTTTGACACATACAGCTCAAAGTCAATCACAGACTATGACACCAAGCCCAACTAAACAACAGATCTATGAAATATACAGTATGTCTGTATGGACTGGGGAAGGAGTGTGCTTATACAATGAAATTGTTTTTTTTTTTTGTTTTTTTTCTTTTTTTTCTATTAAGTTTTATAGTATACATTATTATAAAAATAAATATTTATACAAAAAGAATAAAATAATACAAATACGATATATATTGTATTATTTATATATATATATATATGTGTGTGTGTGTGTGTGTGTGTGTGTGTGTTCATTAGTATATGTGTATTCATTAGTGTATACTGTATATTCAATATTATTCAATAATATATATATATATATATATATATATATATATTATCCATGCTCACCAAGGCTGCATTTATTTGAATACAGTAAAAACTGTTAAAAAATAAAAAATAACTGTAAATGTAATTATTCCTCCAGCCATTACTCCAGACTCCACATGAAGTGTCACATGATTCTTCAGAAATCATTCTAATACGCTGATTCGGTTCTCAAGAAACATTTTTTTATCATTATCAATGTTGAAACCAGTTGTGCTGCTTAATATTTTTCTGGAACCAAAACGCGACAGCCGGCCTGTTTACAGAGACGTTACATTTTACACATTTTACACATTTTAGTGTGTCAATAAATCACTGAACCTCTGTTTCCTTTCAGTTTAGTCACTGTCCATTATGCCACAGAGAAATGTCATCTGACATTTGGTCTTTATATGAGACAGATAGTCTATACAGTAAATGGTTGTCCAACTGTGGAAGTCTAGACACATGCATGTTTGATTTGTTTATTGCTCAATTCAAAATAATAATTCTGTGCATGTGTTCACAGCTCCTTCAGTGGCTCCTCAGAATATTCAGGTGAAATCCGTGTCCTCCAGCCAGCTGGACGTAGAGTGGCAGCCTCCACCCGTCGAGACACAAAATGGAAATATTCAGGGATACAAGGTGACGATTTTTTTTTTTACTCACATGCATGCAGAAAATATTAGCCATATGATTCGTAATTATTTTTAAATAAGGCACAAGATGCACAACATCAAAGGTGTCTGTCTAGAGTATTTTTACATAGAACAATAATGTATAAATACTGCAGACATTCATAAGAATCCATCCTGTGAACGACCCATAAGGCATTGGGTATTATTAAGGATAATTGGTTATTATTATATTCAATGTTTTTAATTGTCAAATGCATATTTTCACCCCCTAGAAATTACCTATAATTCCCATGCACATTATGTGTTTGCCACATTGTACACTATGTGCCAAAAATTTCAATGCATGAATACATAATGCACAATTGTTTAGTCAGTTGTGAGACCTGGCTTTTATGAAAAGTATTTCCTAAAATCAGTCAGGCAGTCCATCTGTTTATCGTCATAAATAAACTGTCGTTCATCTGCAGTCTGTCTTCCCTTATCTCACTGTCATCTGTTGATTTCACCGCATTAGCTTCCACCGTTGTTTTCCTATTTACGCCATCTGTACATCTGTCTCTCATAGACATTTGAACAGGAATTGGTTATGAATCCTTCTGTTGTTCTGTCCACAAACACACAAAGTATCAATTCACATTTCTTATTTCATTCTTGTTTCGGTGTGTTTGTGTATTTAAAGAAATAGCTCACCCAAAAATGAAACATTTGTCTTCATTTTCTTGCCCTCATATCATTCAAAATCCGTATGACTTTCTTTTTACCTTGGAACACAGAAGGAGGCATTCTTAAAAATGTACTTAGTTGCTCAATGAATGATGAATGTAGCATTTAGGCTTCCAGAACAGCACATATATTATAAAAAATATATTAAATGTAAGAATATACACTTCCGTATTGCCCTCATATCATTCAAAATACGTATGACTTTCTTTTTACCTTGGAATACAAAAGTAGGCATTCTTAAAAGTGTACTTAGTTGCTCAGTGAATGATGAATGTAGCATTTAAGCTTCCAAAACAGCACATATATCATAAAAAATATCATAAATGTATGAATATACTCTTCCGTAATTTGGGGTCTGTAAGATTTTTAAAAGGTACACTATGTAACTTTTGGCCCTCTAGCATATAGAAAACAGAACTGCATGCATTTTGTGGAAGAACATTGTTTTGGTTGTGCTTCGGCTCTGCGTTACTGTGCGGAAAATGACACTTCATAATAGATAATGCTTTACAATGAACTCCGTTTGAGAGCTACATATGGCGATTTATCTGTTCACCTGCTGAGTAAAAAAAACCGGCATCAACATTTCAAATCCCAAATATATCTCCAGTCTCCATTCATTGTAAATGCATGGAAAGGAGCGACAAGCACAGTCTTCAAAATATAAGGTTTTAGAGTTTGGACATTTGAATTTTTGGGTGAATATTCCTTTAAGTTTGTATATGTGTCATTCCTTTCTTCCCACAGATCCATTACTGGGAAAAGGACAGGCAGAATGAGACGGAGAAGGAACTAGTTTTGTTTGTTCCAGATACATCCGTGCACCTGAAGAACCTGACATCCTACACCACTTACCATGTGCAACTGTCTGCATTTAACACGGCGGGTGACGGGCCGCTCAGTGCGGCCCGTAAAGGACGCACCCTGCAGGCTGGTGAGTCCCGCTGAGATCCCGTTACGCTCATCCGGATGCATGCGTGCCAGACAACCAACCGAGACGTCCAAAACATTGTCAGACATGTCATTCCTCTGTTATTACTGCTTCCGTTAAGATTGTAAATGTGGCGCTTCTTTCTATTACCCTATTTAAGAGTCTTAAAGCAAAATTTGGCAAATGAAACAAGTTTGATTGAACCTTTGATTACCATTTGCTGTAATGCAGATTGAACATATACAGGCATACTGTGACAGTTTTATTAAAGTAATGGTCTGGGCTCAAGTTTTATTGACTCTAGACAGCATTGGTTGCATTGATTATTACTGAAAACAATTTTTGCAAAAAAAACATGTTTACTCTAATGCATTTACATAGGAAAGTCTAAAGAGGAAGACATTGTGGTTTAAAACAGGAATGTACAGCTCATATTTTTGTAAAAACATTTAAAGTGCCCCTATTTTACTATTTTAAAGGTTCCTGATTTTGTTTTGAAGGTCTCCTACAATAGATTTATATGCATCTAAAGTCAAAAACCACTTAAATTTTCTCATAATATACATTAGACATCACCTCTTTTTTTCAAAGTGTCTGAAACGATTAGTTCAAAGATTCAGTATCTTTAAACCCCCCTTTCTGTGAACCTAATCTGCTCTGATTGGTCAGACAGCCAAGTCTGTTGTGATTGGTCTACCACTTACAGCGTGTGTTGGAAACGAAACACCCACTACCATATCTGAACTTGCACTTGATACACATTAATACAAACAGTAATGATGGCGTCGTCCTCATCCTTTTGAAATGCATGCAAAGTGGATTCGTAGCGCAGAAAACCGAATCTTCTGGACATGTCCACAACACAAACCAAACTCGTCCAGGCCTCAGCAGCAACTATAGTGTTTGAGGGTCAGAGTAGATGTTGTTCGCGGGCAGCCAATGAAGACAATAGGCTGGCATTATGCAAATGTGTTACATTGTTGCGTGTGTATATAACAGGAAGTGAGACTGGAATTACTTCAAATCGTTCCGGCAGTTCAGAATCTATTCTTTCAATAATACTATAACTTTATTTGTTGTACACTTTAATCTTTAGAATATATATATATATATATATATATATATATATATATATATATACACAGTGCAATGCATAAGTGAATACACCCATGCTAAAGTTGACTAAAAAGAGGAATAAAAAATCATATTTTGGAAATTGAACTTAATGCCTTAATTAAAAAAATTAGGAAAAATCCAACCTTTAAGGACACCAATTTTCTTTGTGAATGAATAATGTATCGTAAATAAATAAATGTTCTTCCTTAAAATACATGGTGCATAAGTGAGTACACCCCTATGTTAAATTCCCATAGAGGCAGGCAGATTTTTATTTTTAAGTTTTTTTTTTTTTTTTTTTTAGGATACTATGCATCCTGATAAAGTTCCCTTGGCCTTTGGAATTAAAATAGCCCCACATCATCACATAGCCTTCACCATACCTAGAGATTGGCATGATTTTATTTCAGTTAGCCTAAAAGCTAGTTTGATTTGCATTGAGAGATCATCTTATGGAAAGTACCCCATGCCAATCTCTAGGTATGGTGAAGGCTATGTGATGATGTGGGGCTATTTTAATTCCAAAGGCCAAGGGAACTTTATCAGGATGCATAGTATCCTGGATCCATGAAGTAACTGGCCTTTAAAAATAAAAATCTGCCTGCCTCTATGGGAATTTAACATAGGGGTGTACTCACTTATGCACCATGTATTTTAAGGAAGAACATTTATTTATTTACGATACATTATTCATTCACAAAGAAAATTGGTGTCCTTAAAGGTTGGATTTTTCCAAATTTTTTAAATTAAGGCATTAAGTTCAATTTCCAAAATATGATTTTTTATTCCTCTTTTTAGTCAACTTTAGCATGGGTGTATTCACTTATGCATTGCACTGTATATATATATATATATATATATATATATATATATATATAATATATATATATATATATTCTAAAGATTAAAGTGCACCACAAATAAAGTTATAGTGTTAAGGTTACAGTTGTCCCTTTCTGCCGAAATAATTAAACATACATACAAATATGAATAATGTACATGTTTACAAATGAACATAATATCCTTGTCGGAAAAATAAATAAATACATATATATATAATAATAATAATTAAATACAAAATACATGACTAATAATATAAATCTATTGTCTTGAAAAATGTCTTGTGCTCACCAAGGCTGCATTTATTTGATAAAAATGAAGTAAAAACATTAACATTGTGAAATATTATTACAATAACAAAATAACTGTTCTATTTTGAATATATTTCAAAATGTAATGTTTTCCTTTGATGGCAAAGCTAAATTTTCAGCATCATTACTCCAGTCTTCAGTGTCACATGATCCATCAGAAAATCATTCCAATATGCGAATATTTTTTTGGAATGGATGTTTGAACAGACGTTTGAATTTATTTGTGTAATTTGTATATTATTTTTTATTGTTTTTATGGAAATCGTTTATTTAGCAGAAGTGTATACACGTGTGGCTTTTCTCTCTCAAGCTCCTGGAGCCCCCAGTCATGTGGTGTTTTCGGAGGTGACGGGAAGCTCAGTGAATGTGTCATGGGGAGTTCCTCTGCAACCCAACGGAGTGGTGGAAGGGTACAGAGTGGTCTATGAGCCCACCGCACCAGTTCATGGTGAGCAGGATGGAGAGATATAATCATCATTCAAATTTTAATAATAAAAAAAGTCCAGATTCATTAAGACCCTTCTTCAATTGACAGGTGTCAGTAAGACGGTTACAGTGGAGATCAAGGGGAACTGGCAGCGCTGGCTGAAAGTTCGTGACCTGAAGAGGGCCGTGACATATCGCTTCAAGGTTCAGGCCAGAACCATTGCTTACGGACCCGAACTGGAAGCCAATATCACTGCAGGACCAGTGGAAGGTATGAGTAAATGTGAATGTAATAACTCATAATAAATCAAGCAACATCCCCTGCAGTTACAGACACAAGAGCTGGAGGCTTTCTTTGGATTCAATTAATTGTTGAATATGAAATGACTGCATTTAACTAGTGCTTTTCTAAAAAACACCTTTCTAAACCCTGGGACCCACTAGAGAGATGGCATTTCATTATCTTAATTTTTAAAATTAGTTGGAGACGGAAATTAAAATAAGGCTGTGTGAACGTCATGGTTTGATTAGTGCACTGTAATGAGAATGGGATTTTACGTAGCCTTTGAGCACTTGAACATTCTCATGGCAGCGTCTTCATTGTGGTGGGATGTTGAGCCTCACAGAATGTTCCTCAGATGAGATGAAGCTGATTCATGTAGCGGTGGACTCTGATTGGTCAGTATGGATTATGATGGAGTGTAAGCACTTATGTAGATGGCCAGAATTTTGAGGCAAAAAATTAATACACTGGGGTGCTTGTATGTATCCTATATGGTACTGAAATATTAACTCATACCATATTGACATGGTACTCCCAGGTACACTACCAGTCTAAAGTGAGTGAATGTATGTTTCTGATAATCTTAAAGGCCTTGAATGGTTGAAAGTAGTTTTGTAGATGAATACAGTTGGTTTTCTACTTATGAATTTACAAAACTTTTTTTTTGTTTGTGTGTTTAGGTAGTCAGTGGATGATTAGGACCAAATAGCAAAGCAAATGCAGCCAACAAGTTAATTTCTTTCTTTCCTTCTTTCTTTTTTAGTAGGGCCAGATAGCAAACAAATTCAGCCAACAAGTTTCCAGTATAAAAAATATAAGCTGATTTTCAGTTTATAAATTTATTTACAAAAACTTTATTTATTTATTTTAATGTATTAGTAGGACCAGATAGCACAACACAAATGCAGCCAACAAGTTTCCGATATACATACAGCTAAAAGCGTATTCATTTTGACTTTTAGGTTCTACCATATGTATTTTTGCTGTTATTTTTATTTAGTATCACTGTGCTGCTATTATAGTTTGTATTTATTTCTATAAACTTTTTTCCCACAATAACCCTTTCTGCCGAAATAATCTAACGTACATACAAATATTGATATAATAAAAACAATAATAGTAATGATAATAATAAATAAATAAACGACAGAGTAGGTAAATAAAACTAGATTATGTACACATTTACAAATAAACATAATATCCTTGTATGAAAAATTAATCAATTTATATATAAAATAAGTATTTGAACACCTGTCTATCAGCTAGAATTCTGACCCTCAAAGACCTGTTAGTCTGCCTTTAAAATGTCCACCTCCACTCCATTTATTATCCTAAATTAGATGCACCTGTTTGAGGTCATTAGCTGCATAAAGACACCTGTCCACCCCATACAATCAGTAAGAATCCAACTACTAACATGGCCAAGACCAAAGAGCTGTCCAAAGACACTAGAGACAAAATTGTACACCTCCACAAGGCTGGAAAGGGCTACGGGGAAATTGCCAAGCAGCTTGGTGAAAAAAGGTCCACTGTTGGAGCAATCATTAGAAAATGGAAGAAGCTAAACATGACTGTCAATCTCCCTCGGACTGGGGCTCCATGCAAGATATCACCTCGTGGGGTCTCAATGATCCTAAGAAAGGTGAGAAATCAGCCCAGAACTACATGGGAGGAGCTGGTCAATGACCTGAAAAGAGCTGGGACCACCGTTTCCAAGGTTACTGTTGGTAATACACTAAGACGTCATGGTTTGAAATCATGCATGGCATGGAAGGTTCCCCTGCTTAAACCAGCACATGTCAAGGCCCGTCTTAAGTTTGCCAATGACCATTTGGATGATCCAGAGGAGTCATGGGAGAAAGTCATGTGGTCACATGAGATAGAACTTTTTGGTCATAATTCCACTAAACGTGTTTGGAGGAAGAAGAATGATGAGTACCATCCCAAGAACACCATCCCTACTGTGAAGCATGGGGGTGGTAGCATCATGCTTTGGGGGTGTTTTTCTGCACATGGGACAGGGCGACTGCACTGTATTAAGGAGAGGATGACCGGGGCCATGTATTGCGAGATTTTGGGGAACAACCTCCTTCCCTCAGTTAGAGCATTGAAGATGGGTCGAGGCTGGGTCTTCCAACATGACAATGACCCGAAGCACACAGCCAGGATAACCAAGGAGTGGCTCTGTAAGAAGCATATCAAGGTTCTGGCGTGGCCTAGCCAGTCTCCAGACCTAAACCCAATAGAGAATCTTTGGAGGGAGCTCAAACTCCGTGTTTCTCAGCGACAGCCCAGAAACCTGACTGATCTAGAGAAGATCTGTGTGGAGGAGTGGGCCAAAATCCCTCCTGCAGTGTGTGCAAACCTGGTGAAAAACTACAGGAAACGTTTGACCTCTGTAATTGCAAACAAAGGCTACTGTACCAAATATTAACATTGATTTTCTCAGGTGTTCAAATACTTATTTGCAGCTGTATCATACAAATAAATAGTTAAAAAATCATACATTGTGATTTCTGGATTTTTTTGTTTAGATTATGTCTCTCACAGTGGACATGCACCTACGATGACAATTTCAGACCCCTCCATGATTTCTAAGTGGGAGAACTTGCAAAATAGCAGGGTGTTCAAATACTTATTTTCCTCACTGTATATATATATATATATATATATATATATATATATTTAAAAAAATGTTTTTTTGGTCACTACGAAAATTCCCATACTTCCGTTTGTGTTACTGTATTTCATAGTATTGATGACTTATTATTCTAAACTACCATTCTTAAAAATGGAAAATACTAAGGATTGAGTAGACAAGTAAACTTATACGAAAAAAAATTCCGTGGTACATGTCTATAGAACTATGTCCAAATACTATGGTAATAGCATAGTTTCCTAGCGATGTGACTATTTTTGTTGGTGATTGGTCATTGGCACACACACACACACACACACACATTTTATGCCTGTGTAACAGGGAACGAGTAAATTGAACCATGACATTTAGGATCAGCTAGTTTATTTGAAAGGTGAAAAGATTTGTGAGAAATGAAGTGTGATAACGGTATACTGAATGTGTTGTCAGGTCACAGTAACCAATAAAGAGCATGTTTTGATGAAGATGTATCCCTACAGCTTCAATGTGACCTTTATGCAATCTAAACCACTTCAGAATGGCAGAGCTGCCTGTTTTACACTCCTAAGTTGTAAGCTGCAGAGAATATGTTTAATAAGTATTCAGATTTTTTTTTTTTTTTTGTATCCATAATTTTCATTCCATCAGCCTGATATTTGAAGTCAGTCTGAACTGTTCTGATTGATAATAATGACCAGATCCATTAGGATCTTTGTGTGCTGTTATTGATCGTTCAGATAGGAATAATAAACCTTGTATTTTATAGGCTCCCCTGGTTCGCCATTGCAGACCTCAGTCACTAAGTCCGCATCAGCTTTGACGCTTCATTGGTCAGAGGGTGTAGAAGGGGCGGGACCCGTCACGGGATATGTCATTGAGGCTCGTCCATCAGGTAAGCAGCAATTCATTGTCCATCTGCTTACTTCAGATGACCCTTGACTTTTCATTACCAGTTCTTCGTCTCATGCACTACATGGTCTTGTAAAACCAGGCTTATTCTCAATTAACCTACCTCTTCTCACTTCCACCTCTTCTATCTTTCTTCTCCTTACTCTCCCTCCCGCTTTTGAAATCTTGCCTTTTCAGATGAAGGATTATGGGATACATTTGTCAAGCATCTCCCGCCTGGAAGCCTCTCGTACACCATCAGTCTGGACCGCCTACGCTCAGGTGTGGCCTATGAATTCCGTGTCATCGCGGTCAATCGCTTGGGCTACGGCGACCCCAGTCAGCCTTCCACCGCTATGTCTGGTAATCTTCCTCATTATATCACACCACTGCGCTTTACTGAACAATTCTTGCAAATGACAACCCATTGAACAGACCGTACATCTGTCCCACAGCTTTGTTTTTGTTTACAACAAATTTGATATGGCATTTACCCTGACTCATATCAATTACAAACTATATTGCATACTTTATCAATTCATTTTAAAGTTAATTTTACAGTTTAAAGTATTAGTATGGACATTAGTACGCCATTTCAGCGTAAAGTGTCTATTTTAGTGAGGATGTTTGAACTGTAGAGCACTGTATACTCACTTTGTGGCCTCTGCTGCCATCTAGTGTCACACTGCACATTCACATCCATAAGTAAAGGAACAAGGCTGAAATATACAGTAAAAGCAGTAATATTGTGAAATATTATTACATTTAAAATGTTTTAGACTGATTAAATATTCTATTTTTACATATTTTAAAATGTCATTTATTCCTGTGATGATAAACCTACATTTTCAGTATCATTACTCCAGTCTTCAGTGTCACATGATGCTTCAGAAATCATTCTAATATGCTGATTTGCGTATTATTATCAATGTTGTAAAGAGTTGTTTTGCTTCATATTTTGTGGAAACCATGATACATTTTTTTTTTTTTTTTTTATTATTCTTTGGTGAATAGCAAGATTAAATAAAACACACCATTTATTTAAAATATAAATGTTTTTTTAACATTATAAATGTCTTAACTGTCACTTTTTATCAATTTAATGCATCCTTGCTGAAAAAAAAAGATATAGTAGTGGCCAAAAGTCATGTCTAACCCAGGAAAATTGGCTTCTTCACACTTTATTCAAAGTTTTTATTAAATATTTGGTATGCATATTGTGAAGTTGTGCCTGGAGTTTAAAACTAATGTACACATTCAACGTTTCAATTGTATCATTTGTGAAAATGGCCAGATGCAACTGTGATAAGCCATGCAGGTCTTCCAATGAAGCTCAACTTTGGGAAGAACTTAAGGAGGATTGGAAAGAAGTTAAGCACGACACATACGAAAAGTTTAGTGAGTCAGTGCCCAGAGGAATCAAAAACAAGGGAGAACCAACAAAATATTAATAACTGATTACACTGTAGTCAGTGTATGCTTTATTTCCCATGGGCTTTTTGTTTTTCTATGCCTTTATTGCATAACACAATAAACCCATATTTAAATATATGCTGGAGTTTGCCTTTCTTGATAGTTTTGTCATTTTAATACCTTAACCAAGTTTAGTGTATTCTTCTTCCCACTTTAACATACTCCTCGTCCTCACATTTTGAGTGATTAATAGAACCTGAAGTGCCATTAAAAACTAATATTGTTCAAATGTTCCCTCCGGACATCACTTTTAGCCACTACTGTAAATATATCTCGTATTCCCTCATATATGTAATGTCAACAATAAATGAACAATAATGCAGTATGATTGTCTGTTGTTGTAGCTCTGTCTGAAACGCCTTTCTATGAGGAGTGGTGGTTCCTGATCGTCATGGCGTTGATCAGTCTCATTCTCATTCTGATGGTTGTGTTTGGTTTGCTCCTGCTCGGACAGAACAAGAGGTACAGGAGCTGTGGAACAGGTGAGACTTATAAAAATAACACCATTGTTATGATTATTATAAACAGAATATTAATAATTGATCATATTCTTGTGTTTCACTTAGAACTTGTATTCTTACTGAATTTACTCAATCTCGTTCTAACTCATGTTGTTTGAAACCTGTACAATCACTGTACCTTATGGTATTCTCACTGTTCTTTTGCTTCCTAGACAATTTCTGGAAGTTTTTTTTAAAGATTCTAAGTGTTTGGAGTTGCTCCAATTCAGTCATTTGTGTAACTTTTGGGGAACACTGTAAAATGAAAGATAGTTAATCAGTCAACACATCCCAGTGTTTGTTGGCATTACTTGGATGTGATTCTTCCCACAGGAAAGCACATCACTACGGTAGAAGAGTCTGTAACCCTTGACAATGGCGGCTTCACGGCCCTAGAGCTGAACAGCAGACATCTGAACGTGAAGAGCTCTTTCTTAAAGAAGAATGGATCAAGGTGTGGTTTCATCTGAACTGCTGTTTATAATTATAATTATTATATCAAATTATGGTAATATAAAGGCTACTGTTACAGTAGTTGATGGAAATTGACACCATGCATCGACTAAACATCACTTTGACACTAGTTGCTGTAAAGTGGTTCCGAGGAGGAGTTAGCTCTGAGAAAAGTCATGAAATCTACAAAAAAAATGTATTTATCACCTAATTTCCTCTTTAAATAGCCTATATCTTCAGTTTAATTTTAATATGACTCCTTATATTAAGTTATTTTCAGTTTCTCAGATTATATTCAGTGCAAAAACTGATAATTTAATGTTAAAGTGTCCATATTAGAGGAGTCTTGATGTTGTTTTTGGGGTCTATTATAGGTGTTCAAAAAACACATTATTTTTTAACATATTTTTCATTGTGCAAGCACCTCTTTTCCTAGCCTGACTACGTCAGACTTTTTACTTCCGCTCAATTTCATTTCGCTTCTGTACTCAGTCTGAGACAGCGTAATAGCTTTCCGTTTTTCTCCGGCCTGAAAACAGCCGGCCAATCAACGAACAGAGGGCGGGCTGAGAGCCGTGACGTAGACGCTGATTGTACCGTGGATGCGTAGATTTACTTCACATAATCTGCAAAAGTCATTCACAGCCATGTTCACTCCGGTATTTCGCTCGATGGTTTTGTTTTCGCATCATACTACATGTGTTTACAGTGGAAGATAGATGCGGCTGAGCATGCGCATAACACACGCCATAACCAAACGTTATGTGATTGGCTTACGGGAACCAATGATTTTAAACTTCAGACAAGCGCCTCCCCGCGAGAAAGAAAACGCTTTTCAATTATGCCGTGCCAGACTCTGTCTACGAAGCAAAGCGAAGTAGCAGAGTTTGGTATTACCAGGCTACACTTTTCCTAGTCTGTCAGTAACGCTCTGTTTACAGTAGTTCCTGTCTCTATGAAGCCCCTACTTTCGAAAAGCTCAATGTGCTCTGATTGGTCAGCTGGACCCCAATGTGTTGTGATTGGTCAACTGCTTTGAGCGTGTTTTGGAAATGTCACGCCCCTTATCATAACCAAGAGTTTTAACACACTACTATAGCAACTCAACCAGGCCTCGCCCCTTTTTGCGAATGATTAGGCGGAAATTATTAATATCGGGGATATTGTGACGTGTTTGTTCCCAGGAAGAAAACTCAAGACTACAATGGAGGCGTTTCAGTTCAGAAACTCCCTTTGGAGTGGACTTTTTTCATGCTCAAAAAGCAATAATACACACTAAAAAAAATGTAATCTTTAACTGCAGTGTTTGGTCCACAGGTCTCCTCCACGGCCCAGTCCAGGTGGGCTCCACTATTCTGATGAAGACATCTGCAACAACTACAATGGGGCTGTTTTAACAGAGAGCACCACCCTCACAGAGAAACCCACTGAGCTGTCTGAGTCAGAGGTAAACACATGACAACACTCACAGAAACACTGCCATGGGGTTATGGTGGAGTTTTACAGACATCTTTCATTATCATCAAGTTGTTCCAAACCTGTATGAATTTCTTTCTTCTGCTGAACACAAAAGAAGATATTTTGAAGAATGTCGGTAACCAAACAGTTGATGGACCCTTATGACTTTCATAGTATACTATGTTATGGTTACCGACATTCTTCAAAATGTATTCCTTTGTGTTCAGCAGAAGAAAGAAATTCATACAGGTTTGGAACAATTTGAGGGAGAGTAAATGACACAATTTTCATTTTTGGGTGAACTATCCCTTTGATAAGTCGTGGACATGATATAAAAAATGTTCCCCTCATGTCATGTGCGGGACTACATTGTATTGCTACAGTGGAAACTTAAAACAACATTAGGTTATGCTTCATCCATGCCAAGTCCAAGACCACCATCATGTCAGATAAACAAAAACTTACTTTGTACATCTTTAAACAGGCAACAATTACGTTCATGCTGTAACTTTACTGTCTGCTCTTTTTCTCTCTGGTTTGGACCCGTGCCGTCCCGTCCCCCCTCATGTGAAGGTGAGCGACAGCGACTACGAAGATGAGCAGCCCAAGCACTCGTTTGTAAATCACTACATGAGCGACCCCACCTATTACAACTCGTGGAAGCGGCAGCCCAAAAGCGTGAAGACCGGAGGAGGGTACGAGGAATGTGCCATGACGGATGCAGAGGGGGGGTATTATCAGACTGTGGTGACCCAGCACAGCGTGGGGGGCGTCTACACCCCCACAGGGCAGCCCGCACCAGGAACACGCACTCCAGTTACCGGCTTCTCCTCGTTTGTCTAATGAACCGATGACTTGATACAAACGAGGGAAAGCGATGAAGCAAAGTACGGGACAAATCAAACTGTGGGAGTGATGACAAAGAATGCTTTTTCACAAAAGTCTCTCATTTCCCCCAAAGCGTGTATTTTAGGCCTTCTCTCTTCAAGGAAGGGAGGGGGGTATTGAAGTATCTCATTGTTAATGTGTTAATGATTTTCGGGTGGATTTTCGCAGATTAACCATGACCCAGAAGAAGCGGAGACTTTGCACTGTGAGACTCTTCAGCAAGAGGTGGTATTAATTTTAAAGACTCAAAGACCCTCAAAAACGGATGAAGAGAATTCTTTTGTTATGAATTCCCGTTCCATAGCAACCTTCCGGGATTAGTCGTAATGTGTGGGCAAACGCAAGCTTGAGTGATTCATTGAATCCCGCTCTGATCTCCAAAACTCGAACTGAAGTTGAAACATCACCGGAAACTTGTACAGTGAGTGGTAGACTGGAACAAAAATGTGTTTTGTGTGTGGTTTATTCTCGTGTCTGGGACGGGCGGCTTCATTCTGGACAAAAAGCAGCACTGAAAATACTGCCTTTGCACACGTATTGCTCTCTCTTAAACCAAAAGCGGGACAAGAAAGAAAATGTGTGCTCACAGCGGACCGTTTTCTTAGGTTAGCAATACTGTATGTAAAATATGCTGTATGTGTGTATATTTTTAGGATCAATTTTGTACAAAAACGAAACGTTTTTACTGTAGAGTAGATTTGTGCCAAGTCGATGTAGTTCTTTAGTGAGACCCACAGTGGATCATTTCAGCAAGTCACAATCCACACTGTTTGTTTGACTGGCTTGCAGTGTATGTACAATCCAGTCACCCAGAGAGAGGATAAGAAATGAGTGAATTCATCCTTCTAATCCAAATATACACAGATTTCTCATCTCATTTAATGTTGAACAAATATTTATTGCAGTATGAAAGAGCATCAGAGCTAAATTGAATATGGTACACGTGATGGTAAAACGGGTGTGTAGAGGTTTTGTTGGTTGGAGTACATCGATGGTTAAAGATCTAGGCTGGTTACCAAAACGTTATTATGAGATAATGATGCATTCAAGTCCTGCTAAGACCATACTTAGGAGTTTGGAAATCATAACTATGTCATGTGTGTTCAGCGGCCGGTTTCAGGTCAATATATGACATATAAAGTCGAAACTATGAGATTAAAAAGTCAAAACTATGACAGTAATAATTATGAGATGAAGTCAAAATAATCAGATTAAAAGGCAAAATTATGTCGAACAATTATGACGGTCAAAATTATGAGTTGAAAACAATTAAAACATGAAAGTCAAAATAGAGATAAGAAGTCAAGACACCAAGTCATTATGACATCAAAAAGTCAACATCAAAATTATGAGATAAAAAGTCAATAAGATATAAAATGTTGAAATTATGAGATAAAAAGTCAATTATTATTTTAAAATGTATTATGATTATGATTTCGAACTTTGACTTTTTATCTATGGAGCTTGAATACAAAAAGTTTCCCATTTGTACTTTCGACTTCAAGGTGGCATTCATGTGAAACTGGGATCATGCCTATGTTCCCACAAATGGCCTACCCCTGACCCCACCCCTAAACCTACCCGTAACTGGGGTTTAGACAAATCGTAAAAAAATAATAATAATTCTTAGAAATGTGGGAACATAGGGCTGACCCCGTGAAGCTCATAAGTGTGATCATTTTGACATGACTTGAATGCAACATTATGGCTTGAAACATACTCTACGCAAGTACATGAACATGTTTCCAGTTATGCAGTATCGATTTCACACGCTGCGTTCAGAACACGGTTTTGTAAAGTATCGCTGTGAGTAGGTAATACATTTGAATTTACTTTGCGACCGTTAAAAAAGTACTATGGGTAGAATGAATGAAATCCGGACCTACTACATCTGCCATGTTGTTACTGTCACGTGACATACCAGCGTCAGTTGTGTCGCTTCACTTCCATTCACAAATCCTCTATTCACAAAAGTGTCCATCGAATGCACACTTCAAAATCTCAGCGGAAGTAGTAGGTCATCCAAGGACTTTTCGTCTATTGTTTTCCAAATACTATTTATTCGGACATACTACTCTTTTGCCGTACTGTTTTTCCAACTGACGCTGGAAGGTCACATATGATAATGGCAAAATGGCAGATATAGTACGTCCGGATTACATTCATACTAACACATTCATACTATATAGAATGTACTTTTTTTAGCGTTCGTGAAGTAATTACTTATTTAAAATGAGTACCAAGTCGAGAGAGTGTGCGATTTCGGACGGAGCCAGCATATGTGTTTTCCAGGTCAACTGTCATGGCGGAGTAACACTTTTAAGAGATTGTAACTGCATAAACGTCTGCTGGCTTGTGTAGAGTATGGTTCAATGCCTGAAGAATTTAATTCTATTCTATGCATTTATTGTCATTTAAAACAGAGAAAAAGACAAGGACAGATTTATTGCTGTGTTGAACATCCTGACGTTACATCCAAAGACAGATAGAGCTATGCAAGGCGTTATTGATCGGAATGAGTCAGAGAGAATAATATGCGATTCAAAGCAGGTTGTTAACACTTTGAATTGCTTTGAAAAGTTGTTACTGGAATGTTATGCCTCCTACAGCTGTATTACCCACAATGCATTGTATACAGTATGCACCTGAAGGCATAATAATGCATTTAACTGGATTACTCAAAATTTAAGTAATTGTGTCTTGAAATGGTCAAAATCTGAAGTATGTGCATTGTGACTTAACACTCTCAAAAGTAAAGAAAAAAGTAATATGTTGCCCTTTAAAAACTTTTTTATTATAGTAATGTGTCATCATAATTTCTGGATCTTTTATATTTTGCACTGGAAAGTATCACTCACATTCAACTAAAAATCCCAAAACACTGTAGGCCACGTTAAGCCACACATGCTCTACAAATGTGACTCATATTTATTTTAAACAAATGACATGAGTAATGTTGTGTTCATATTTTTGCTGCCATTGTCCCCCTGGCAGGTATTTTTATTCATAACTTATTGGTGACTAAATGCCAAAAAGTGTGTGCTGTGTGTATATGATCCAGGCAGCAGAAATGCCTCCTGTACTCTTATGACGCATTCACTGATGAGGTACCCCCAAACATATTTGGACACTTAATAATGTCTGAAGGTTTTGCATTAGATAACAAAACATTGAAAAAAAAATGTTGTCAGAATTTATAATAATATAATGCATTGACATTCATACATTTTTAAGTGTGGCTTAAGTGTCCAACTCCTGGTTTCACAGACTGGTAGTCCCAGACTAAAATGCATGTTTGAGCTGAAAGCAACTTGCACTGACATATCTTAAAATATATCAGTGCCATTGTTTTGTCTCAAGATGCACATCAGTTAAGTTTTTTATTTTCTAAGGCACATTTAAGTGCCCTAATTGAACTAAGGCCTAATCCTGGCTTAATCTAAACCCTGTCAGTGAAACCAGGCCCATATGTTTTTTGTTTTGTTTTTTGGCTTATTGTAAGAACACTGTATCACTGTATTCCTGATATTGAGACTTCATCAATGTAGTGCACTTGTTTTGATTACTATGATTAAATGGATGAGATACACATTTTACAGAAAATGTTCTCCTTTCTTGTCTCAAACACACTCCTTTAAAACATTCTCATGCTGTTCAGCAGTTTTTGTGTTTCAGATCTGATCAGTAGAACATTGTCTGAACTGTTTTTCGGAAGTGAGGTGATGGGTGTCATTTTCTGAGTGTTTGCATTGGTTGCTATAGAGCAGTGCAGGAATCAACACATGTGACAGTTTCAAAGTGAAGTGACTTTTTGTATAAGTGGACATAAGATGGCAGTATGACACGAGTTGTCTCACTGGAAAACTATCCTGTGCTTATGAGCATAAGAGTCTGGCAGCAGTGCAGTGAGACGGCACATGTATGCTACATGAATTACATAATCAGATTTTTGATTACATATTATTCACACAATGGCAGTAAATGATTCATAATTTATTGATTCTCCCTAATTCTTTTTACACCTGTAAATTTTCCTTTCTAAAAAATCCTATTGTGTCATACCGCTTAGCTTTGACTATATTCATAATATACAATGGTCAATGGTCATAAATTTGGGGACAAGAGCACCTCTCATTTACACCATGGATGTATGAGATAAATAATTATGCAAGTTACTAAACACTACTGATATATAGCTGTGAAACACTTATGTCTTTATCACATCCAGTGACCTTCACTAATTATTGATCTGAACAAAAATATTCCAAACCTGGAAAACTTTGAATGTATAATGTCATCTGTTTTCATGTTTATTTTTGTTTGTTTATGTAATGCAGAGATTCCCATGCCTAAACTTTTTGTCATCCAAACCCCTTATTTATATTAATATATAATTATATATTTGTGTGCTCATATAACATTCTCCACCCATGTTATGTGGTGTAAATTTCCACATCATATGGGACAATGCTTGAAAAGAATAGGAATTTTAATCAAAACATTGGCATTGCTCTTTAAGTCTCAGATACTATGATGAGAGGAAATAACAGCACTAAACTTTGTAAAGCATTTAATCATGTTTACACCCGGTCATATTTGCACATATAATTTAAATGAAGATAGCATACAGTCAATATCATTCAAGAAGTGCTTTGCCGTTTTAGAGGTACATGGAAACAGTTTATTTAAATATCTCAACTTGTTCAACTCGACAGCAGACAAACACAGAAAGCATTCAGGTCATATTTTATTTGTACATTTACTTTGGAAATGGTGAGTGGTGGATGTTCCTTTAAATGCAACAATATGTTACACTTCCATCCAAATGCTTTTTTCAGCCAGTTCTCATTCTCAGACTGACAGATCTCAGAAAACACCATATGGCATTGCAACATTTATGGCCAATGAAAGAGTTTATTCCATCAAGAGTCTCTCTGCCTCTCCCAAAGCTCTCTCCATTTCCTCCACATCCAAAGTGAACAATGTCCTCTCCTGCTGGAGCTTTTCATGCACTTCCGTCAGGTCCCTCATGGTGTTCTGCACTTCCTGGAAGCAAACCGAGATTGACAACATCCTCACTGAACACATTCTAGGTCATGCCATATTCTAGTAGTTTTGGAGAGGTGCACTCAATAACATTTAGAAGGATTAGAACATTTCAAATGAATATTTCATCGGCTGTGGACCTGGCGTTATGATTAATTATACAGCCTCTAGCCCAGCAGAGCAAAATGTGTGTAATTTCATCCACATATAAATCAGTCTTAGTGAAACATTTGTATTAATGTCTGGTCAGTGCCGCGGGACATTCAAATCAGGATAAATAACCTAGAATTTTTGAATATTAAAAACAAAGAATACTGATACTCACCAGTAAATTAGCTGCATGCTCTTGTGCCGTCTCACCGAACAGTTTCAGCTCAGTCAGGAGATTTTGAGAAACGGTCTGTCATTAGAAAAAAACAAAACGGACAAATAATGAATAATTAACTGAGGGGCCAATGTCTGTGACTCCGGTTTAACACTAGCCTTGCACTGTCAGGACTGATTCTCCAGGGAAAACATGCTATAGACTAGAATTAGACTTCATTTGTATTCAAGAATGGAGTCTGACATGCTGCTTTTACCTCAGAAAAGTAATCAGACCCCCCAAAAAAAGAAGCAAATAATCTGGTGTGACGGCATACCAGATTATTGTACAATATGGCTGATTATATAATCAATCCCCATTATATGTGCCTGCAGTGACCATTAGTCCATGTATCAGTATCTCATGTTGCCAAAAAGCAAAGAATCTAAGAAAAATTATTACAGATTTTCTTTTTTTTTCTTTTTATCACACACACACACGGGTTGGACAATGAAAGTGAAACACCTGGTTTTGGTTTAGGGCCTCCTTTTACGGCCAATAAAGCATCATTTCGTCTTGGGAATGACAGATACATGCATTTTACCGTTTTTGAGCTATTCCTCTTCCAGAACAGTGGCCAGGTCACTATGTGATGCCGGTGGAGGAAAACATTTTCTGACTTGCTCCTCCAAAACACACAATAGATGTGGGAAAGACAGTGAAGGTGGACTCATCAGAGAACAATACATGTTTCATCATCGATCCCCCCATCAAGGTCGGTCAGAAATCTAGGAGTAATGTTTGATGACCAGCTGACCTTCACAGATCACATTTCAAAGACAGCTCGATCATGCAGGTTTGCGCTGCACAACATCAGGAAGATCAGGCCTTTCCTAACTGAGCACGCAACACAACTTCTCGTCCAGGCCCTGGTCATTTCTAGGCTTGACTACTGCAATGCTCTTCTGGCCGGACTTCCAGCATGTGCAACCAAACCTCTACAGATGATCCAGAATGCTGCAGCCCGTCTTGTCTTCAACGAGCCCAAGAGGGCCCACGTCACTCCTCTGTTCATCTCTCTGCACTGGCTACCTCTCGCTGCTCGCATCAAGTTCAAGGCACTGACGCTTGCTTACAGATCTATCACAGGCTCAGCTCCCTCCTACTTTCACTCATTCCTACGAGCCTACATCCCTACCAGACGCCTACGATCGGTCAACAAGCGACGTCTCGTGGTTCCATCACAGAAAGCCACAAAATCACTTTCCAGAACATTCTCATTCACAGTTCCATGCTGGTGGAACACTCTCCCCACCCTCATCCGGAATGCAGAATCCCTGACAACATTCAAAAAACAGCTGAAAACCCATCTCTTTCGTGAGCACTTACCTTCATAAAAAAAAAAAAAATCCTTTAAACCTCACTTATCGGGCTTATGCTACTCTGAATAATGCCTGAACCTCGTATTCTGAGCACTTCTTGCGTTGTTATTGTTTTTTGCCTCTTCATGATGACTCGCTTAATCTTAGTCCTAATTTGTAAGTCGCTTTGGATAAAAGCGTCTGCTAAATGACTACATGTAAATGTAAATGTTTCACACTGTCCACAGCCCAAGATTTGCACTGTTGGCAGAACTTGGCACCATTGAAACCCAAAATTTGACATTGGCATGAGTGACCAAAGGTTTGGCTGTAGCAGCCTGACCATGAATATTGACTCTGTGAAGCTCCAGATGAGCGAGTCGAGGTGCACATTTAATTCTGCAAGGAGTTGGGCAGCTGTGGTTTTATGTTAATATCCAGGTTAGTACCCCTGGACGTCTCTTTCAGACAGCTTCCTCTCGCATTGACTCCTGTTGGATGTGGTTCGTCTTATGCGGTGGCAGGCCGACGTTAACCCTGAATACTGTGGCTCTCGATACACCACAAAGACTTGCTGTCCTGGTCACAGATGAGCCAGCGAAACACGTAGTCGCGTACCAACAATTTGTCCCCTTTTGAACTCTGATATGTCTCCCATTATGTTGTGTTGATTGCAATATTTTATGTACAGCTGTGCTATTGCTCTGCTAATTCAACCTTCACACTCAGCTCTTACTAATGGAATGTGAAATCAGTGAAGATTGGCCATGCATATATATGCGTGAAACCTCCCAACACTAGGCTATATTGGCCAGTGTTTCAGTTTCATTACCAAACCTCTGTATGTATGTATGTGTGTGTACATATACACAATTTATATACAAAAATAAATATTTTTCAATAACAAAAATAGCATTAAAGGGATAGTTCGGCCAAAAATGATATTTAACCCATGATTTACTCACCCTCAAGCCGTTCGAGATGTATATGTCAATCTTTTTTCAGACGAACACATTTTCAGTTATTTTAGAAAATGTCTTAGATCTTTCAGTGGTTATAATGTGAAGCTATGGGGTCCACCTCCTCCAAGTCCCAAAATGTGCATGCATCCTTCACAAAAGTAATCCATCCGGCTCCAGGGGGATAAACGAAGGCCTTCTGAGGGTAATCCGTGCGGTTTTGTCGTAAAAATATACATATTTAAAACTTTATAAATGTTTCCGGTAGCGGTCGACGCGCGTTCACGGAGATGGATGCTGGCGTAGGACGTAGCGCAGGAAGCGCCGTGGCGTAGAACGAACGTAGAGTTTTGTTTTGCTCTGCTCTCTGGCTGCGCTGTCACGTTCGTTCTACGTCACGACGCTTTATAAAGTTTTATATATGTATATTTTTACGACAAACCCGCACGGATTACCCTCAGAAGGCCTTCGTTTATCCCCCTGGAGCCGGATGGATTACTTTTGTGAAGGATGCATGCACATTTTGGGACTTGGAGGAGGTGGACCCCATAGCTTCACATTATAAGCACTGAAAGATCTAAGACATTTTCTAAAATAACTGAAAATGTGTTCGTCTGAAAAAAAGATTGACATATACATCTCGAACGGCTTGAGGGTGAGTAAATCATGGGTTAAATATCATTTTTGGCCGAACTATCCCTTTAATATAAATAAAATAAAATATACAAATACAGAAAACAAAATGAGTTACCATAACTTCTTTTCTTTGTTCTTCCTTCTGTTGTGCTGTCTGACCCAACTTTTCCCCTGAAACTGAATTTGAGGCTGTTTAGATTACAACTCAACAGAACACACTGCTCCTCTACATGTGTCAGTCCAACGGAGCAATAAAAAGAATCATCACCTGGGTCAAGGTTTTCTGCAACGAGGAGGACGTGGCAGTCTCGGAGCTGTTTTTGAATTTCTCGATTTTCTCCTTGGAGGTCTGTGCATCGCAGCTCCAGTTCAGTCACTGTTTCCTTCAGAAACACGATTGCTTGAGTATTAAATGTATTTGACTCGACTGACTTCAGCAAATATTCTAAAATATCACTGTACACCCTTCGATTAATTTGTCTTTAATGCATTTGGGCAAAACACTAAATCAATGATTAGTGTAATCACCTTCATTTCTTCAAGCTGTCTTTGCAGGTCTTCATTTGTTGTAGTCAATGCTCGATTCTGCTCCCTTATATCGTTTTGTTGGCCATATCTTGTGGTTGGCCTAAGAAAATCAAAATAGTATACATTTTCTTTTTTATACAGACTGGACAGTATTATCTTACTAGTAGTAAGAACGTTTTTTATTTGATAGGCAGACTATCATTTCAAACCATGGTACTTACACTTTCAGAGTCCTGTGCTGGCTCTTCCTGAAAAAATATTAAATATATATTACATTTTATTTAAAATAAAGCTAGGTATTGAGGTAAAGGAAATCTTTGCGGAACGTTTGAACAAAGATGCCCACTTATTGTCCGTGTCGTTCTTGACATGCGCGGCTCTGGGCTGTGCAGAAATCGCCGCGTCTTTCATCTGAACTCTCTTCATCTCTGAATGCAGCTTTCTGGAGAAACAGAGAATGTACTGCTTTTAATATTTAAGACGAATATTGTCAAGAAATAATGTTTGGTTGATCTAAAAAAAATCTATTTTCGAAACGATGTACATGTCACACTTCGCTTCTGTATCTTGTCATGTCAACTTTTTCTTACCGTAAATGCAATGCGATTTCTTATCTCACATCGTTAATCTACAGTCATAAAAAAATTATTTTAAAGTATGTATGAATGTGTAATAAACTTACCACACTCAGCTAATATCGACCTGCAAATAACGTTTTAAAAGCGCCTTCAATTTTCAAAATAAACCACGTCACTTCCGCTTCCTTTACAAACCCGTTTTGACTGAGATTCATTTCTAACGTTAAAACTAAATGTATGTATATACAAATATATAGTATTGTAAGATTCTTACAAAGGAAATTAATCCAAACAAAAAGAATATCACGCGAAAGATGTTTTATTTTATTTAAATGGTTAATAA
Organism: Rutilus rutilus; assembly: GCF_951802725.1. NCBI lineage: Eukaryota > Metazoa > Chordata > Actinopteri > Cypriniformes > Leuciscidae > Rutilus > Rutilus rutilus. Next base: position 9,614,920 of record NC_140210.1, on the reverse strand, counting down.
TATTATCTTCCGCTCCACTAGAGGACGCGAGAGCGGCGTGTCTGGTATCACGCCTCACGTCTAGTCAAGCGTGAGGAAGAGACGCGGCGGTTGATTTCAAATTTTGCGAAGAAAAAAAAAGACAAGCAGCGAATGGAGGGAACTTACTTTAAGGTATTGCGCTTTAATTATTATTTTTTCAACTGCAAATCTGTCGTGCGATGGCTTATATGAGAGTAAAGCATGTTTTAAACTCGTTGAAATACCGAGGGCTGTTTGTTTTCTTTAGTGTAATGTTGCTGTTGTTTTTATGAGCGTATGAATGTCTCGTCTGACAGACAAATACACACACACTGTCACCGGATTCAACAAAACTTGAGGAAATACAGTACTGTTACTGTAATGTAGATCATATTTAGTATAGAGTCATTAAAACAAATCACCCAAACGTTTCATTTCAGGTTACTTAATTGTGTTTCTCACTTTTAATTTAGATTTAGTGCGCTGTATTATCCACATGCATTGAAGATGGAGCCGCTGAATTCAGGGTAAGTTGATTGTGTGTGTGTGACTGTGTGTGTGCAGACCGATTTGCCTAGCTTTGGATGAATAATGCATTCTTACACTTATTGATTTTGTAAAAATGATTGATTCGATCCGCGCATGTCTAAAATGTTCAAAGGTTCTTTGATGTGTTTTGCTTTTGGGAGCGTCAGTTCAAACTGAATAACGTTACAGAGTTGAGTTAGCGTTTTGATACACCAATAATACATTTCCATTTGCATTGCTCTCTTGCAGATGACAAAAATATTGTATTTGTATTTATGAGCTCACACCTAAAGCAAGTCTAATATTTTAGCATAATAAGCATTGGTTTCAGTAGCCTTCTGTCACATCGTGGTGGTATGATTCAGGAAACCTGCACAGAATGCTTGTCATCAGCTTTTCATTTATTATAAGCTGCTGACTTGCAAGTAGTGGAAGTAAACTCTTAATGAGTCTTTCTTTAATATCTTATATAATGATTGTGTAAATGCAATATATGTAAAGAAGCATTTATATGAGTTGCCTTTTGCTTTGAGTTGATCATTTGTTATTCATAAAATCACTGCCATTCTTTGAAAATGCAAAAACATCTTCTTAAACTTGTATACTAATCTAACTCATATTTTAACGTGGCGTTGTGCACTATGAATATGACAAATTGCTTTCAATGTTCTCTATTTGCAAGTCTTATTGGGTAAAAGCATCTCCTTGATATATGTAAATGTGCATGTTTATTAAGTAAATGGTTTTCTTTCCAGGTAATATGTTATGATTAAAAAATATAATCCTAGTGTAACTAATCCTGCTGCTTTTTCCAGCAATGAGGCAGTGAAATCCTCAAGAAGGAGACTTTCTTCGGTAAGTATCCAGTAGTCTATGTTGTGAATATGTGACATTTTCTGATGATTTATCCTTTCTGGTGTTTTTAAAGTATAATCCAAATGGCTTCACTATCGTCACATATTAGCTTAGGATGAAATTTATGCTGTTTTTACACAGTAAAAAAAAAAAAATTATACACCGTAATGATAGGTGATTTAAGCTTAAGTGTCCCAATTTACCTGTATTCACTCTATTGCTGCCTGCAAGTGTCTTCACAGTTTTAATACATTTCTAATTGTCTCAAAACAGTAAATAGTTCCTCTTGATTGTCCTCTGACAGATTTTAAAAGCTTCTCGGACATCTATGAAAGTACTTGCATCTGAGCAAGAGGAACAAACGGTGATTAAGGTACAAACATTTGAATAATTTAGTTTTGTTTTAATTCTTTAAAAAATAAAATAAAATAAAATTACTATGTGTGTGTTTATGAAGGAGGAAATTGCCAAACCTGTAGAGAAGAAGAGAAATTCGCGAAGAGTGAGTTTTGCCACTACAAATAATGTTCGAGTCTTTACAAAGTAAGTGCAATAATGTTGATCCAAAATAATGTTGAAACTAAATATGTTAGATAGTTCATTGACGATGTCTAAAACTTCACAGCGATGCGAAAAGTGAATCTCCTGTTCTGGCATCCATACAAAACACACATGTTGGTGAGCACTGATCAGTTTACTTGTTTAAATGTTTCTTGTTTTTAACTTGTTCTAGTTTTTATGTGATGTAATTGGTGAGTCATGGTTAAGGATTATGTGTACCAGTTCTGTCAAATGAGTAGTATAAAATATTTCTATTGCTACTTGCATACCGGTATATAAAACACTGACACACTGTTATTTGCTTTATTGTGTTCTGTTAAATTTATCAGGAGATAGACCAGATGAAAAGTAAGTAAAAGATTTATACTATTTCATTGTTTTCTTTCTGACATGTTGTTCAAGTTTAAACTTGTTTGATGGTTTTGTGTATCCACATGAAGATATATGAAAATCTGTATCTTTCCTTTTTCCTCTAATGACAGGATTCTGCATTTTGTTGATGAGGGAAATCACCAAATCAAAGGTAGTTTTCAAGAATAATTGTCAAATATTGCTGACCAATTGGGACAATTGTTCTCCAATTTTGTTCACAGTGCATGTGTTATTATTCAAAATACAAGTGTGTTCACTTATGCGTAATTGCATAAATGTTGTTCACTGTAACAGAATCTATTGATCTAATGCTTGTGCTTACATACTTCCTGAAAATTATTCTCATAGTCAGAGAGTGAACCACTAAACCTTTCCATTTCTTTCAGGCCTGGAGACTTTGTTGAACACTCCTCTTTATCTATCCCAGCATAAGGTAAGTACTAATCTAAGGCTGCAGAGGCAAAAATATTATGAATTTTTCAGACTTCTGCAGTTCGTGACATCCCTGATTAAAGTAAGGATATGCTGCCACAGACATGTAATTTGGAGTGTGTGAGCGTGCAATATTTGATGATTGTCAGTAACTTTTTGTAATGTCTCAATGAAACCCACCTTGTCTTGACACATGCTGATTATTTTGACCTTTCTCTCTCAAATTGTAGGAGAATTTCTTCTCTGATCCAGTCTTACAAGATGACTGTGTGGATAGAACAATGTTGCTCGGAGAGAATACCGGATACATGGATATTACTCAAAGTCACACTATCACAATTGATAAGGATTATGAAATTGAAGAAGAACCAAACTCAGATTGTAGCTTCAAAGTGGCTCAGACAGTCTGTGGTGATCTGAATGTTGCAAGTCTGAAGGGTTTGCCACGTGAAGCAAAAGCAGAGAGTAAAAAAGCTGCAAAAGACCCAGACTTTAGTGCTTTTCTCGCCAGCATGTGCTTACCCACTGTAAACACCATTAAGCCCCCAAATTCAGAAAATGAGCTTGAAAGTGTCTTCTGTTCAGCCAATACAAGCACAATGGAAATTGATAAGGAGAATCACTTACCACCTTTTTTAATGAAGCAACATCCAGGTGGCAAGGGTAAACCAAACCAACCACAGGGCCTTCAACGTAGACGATCCCGTGTTACTTTTTTTGAAGATGACGATATAGAGACAACCATGAGTCACACTGCTGTAGTCGAAACCAAATATGATGCTCAGCCTCTTGCACCCTCCATTTCTGAAAATCAAGGAAGTGTTAAAGTTACAGGAAATACCACTCGCAACGTCCAGGCTGCTTTGGATTGCAATAGATCCCATTATTTCTCTGAGGATGACAATGCGATGGAGATGACTGGGGCATTTGATTTAGCTGTTCGAGAAAAAGACCACACAATGAATATGAAGGAGCAATCTCAGTCTCCAATTCCCAAAGTAAGAAGGATGTCATCCTTTAATGTGATTGGAAATGGGAAGACAACAGATCAAAACATAACTGGTTGTTTTCAGAGCAATCTCTCAATAGTCAAAACTGCTAATTCTGATGATATGGAGATTACTGGGGCTTTAGATGTATCTGTTCGAGAAAAAGAGGACATTCTGTTTCCCAAACTAAGCCGTATGTCCAATCTTGATGCTTTTGGAAATGGAGAAATAGTGGATCAAAACAAATCTGGCAACAACTTGATAGCTCCAACTGCTAATAATGATGTTACGGAGAAGACACCGTCACAGGCTGTTGTTTTCGAGGCCAAACCATCAAGTGGAAACAAGCCATTTAGCAACTCAAGGAAGAGTTTCTCTCTTGCGTCTGTATCCAGAACTGTTCAAGAAGATGAGCATGCAGGCATTATCAAGGAGGAAGCTCTGCATCCAATATCCAGAGGAAGCAAAATGTCCTGTTTTAATTTGGTTGGAAATGAAGAGATATTGGATCACAGCAAATCAGGCCACCTCTCAATTGCCCAAACTCCAAATTCGGATGATATGGAGATGACACAGTGTCAATCTATTTTTCCCGAGGCTAAACAGGTCAGTGGAGACAAACCCTTAAGCAACTCAAGGAAGAATTGGCCTCATACATCGGTATCCAGAACTGAAGACGGTGATGGGATGGACATTACTCAAGGGTTCACAGGGCGTATAATACTAAATGCTCTTTCAGCCACCAAGAATGAAAGAGGTGAAAGCATTCTGATACCTGCTACATCACCTAAACATAATGAGAGTGACAGTATGGACTTGACATGCCAACCAAGTACTTTTCCTGGGATTTCACCCCCAAGCCATGATGAAATGGAATTGACTGGATGCAACACTATGAACATCGACTCAAACCGGGCCTGTTTAAGAAGTGCTGATACAGGTACAGTACCATTCTCCGCTAATCAAACTATCACTGTTGTTGTACCTATGGAGATGACTGAAGTACATATGGCACCAGTCAGTGAGCGAAAGCATAAAGCTTTAATGACTCGAAGAAAGTCAGGAGCAAGGATGGTGTCCTTGATGTCTTATCCTGAAAACACTGAAGCTGATAACTGTCAGACCAATTTCTCCAACCCCGATGACATGGACATGACACAGTGTCATACTCAGACTGTTGTGCTTGAGGCTGAATACGGCAGACCATTCAGTAAATCAAGGAAAAGTTTGAACCTTGTATCTACATCCTCCACTCATGATGTTGACGGTATGGAGATAACCCAGGCACTCACCGGGAATATCATGTTAAAGAGCTTTGTATCCAATAAGGAAAGGAAGCATGAGAGTAATCTGTTACCTACAGCACAAAGCTGTCAAAGGCAGGATGAGTCTGACTGCATGGAACTGACATGTCAAGCCAGTGCATCAAATCTAGCTATCCCCTGTGTTGATGATGAAATGGAATTAACAGGATGCAACACAATTGTAGTTGACTCAAAAAGCACATTGGCAGCAAGTGCTTCAGAGATCAAAGCAAATGAAAGTGCACTTTGGGCATCAACATCTGTTTATAGATGCACAGTGTCAAGTGAAGAACAAAATGAGGTGATTGAAGCTGCCAAGTGTGCTATTAACCATGTCTTACCCTCAAAACATGTTTTTGATCTTGATGGCAAAAACCTTAAATGCAACAACACAGAGACAATGTTATATGACCCAGCTGACATGCAAGTGAACAAATACTGCGAAATGGCACATCCAAGCAACGTGATGACGACTGATGACGAAAATGACATGCAGATTACAAATATCCTAACAATGCCCATTGAAATGGAGAAAAGTGTTTCGTTTGACCAGAGAGAAGTCAATATAAACACTTCCAATAGTTCTAGAAATGAGGAGAGTCAAGCTCTTTGGTCTAACAAGGAACAAAGTACAAGCTCGGTCCAACATGAAGGTTCCTCCTCAAATGAGTCCGTAGCTGATTCCTTCAGTAAAGAAGAACTAAAACCTGCAAAAGCAAGACGGAGAAGTCTAGCAGATTTCCAAATGGAGCTTCAAAATATTTCACGACGTATCCAGGAAGAGCAAAAAGTGATGACAGGAAGCACAACTGCGCCTCTGCCTTCTTGTTCCTTCCCAGAGATTTCCCTTAAAGAGCAGCGTGAAACTGAAATTTCTACTGAGCCAGCTTCAAATGTCACGCCTAATGTTAAGCAGAAAAATAATTCTGTTCAAAATGAGAAGACCACACCTTTTAGTCTTAAAAAGCCGTTCTCATCAAGGTTGTCATTGTGTGGTATCGTGCCAAAACTACCGAAACGAGCTACAACTGTAACTCCAAACAAAACTGTGACCATAGGCACTAATGATTTACAAAGTCTACAACTAGAGAAACATTTTGATGTTGTTGAACAAAATAGCAACTGCAAAACAGTCAATATTAATGACGAAGAGTTTCCTGAAATGAGCAGTGAAGAAGATATATCAGGGAGTCTTGAAAATTGGCCAATTAACAAGCAAGATGAACTGGATGGTTCTTTGGCTGTACCTATAAATGAAGAGCTTTTTGAGGATGATGTCTTTGAGCCAGGCACGAGCACGAGTCCATGTTTTAAAAGACCTTATCCAGAGGAAGATCCTATTACATCAGAACAAACCAAGAAAGCCTACATTTCTGACATGGTATGATTTTATTTAAATTTTTAGTTTAATACTTTGATTGCTTGGTATTTCCTGCTACATGCTTAGAGGTTGTTCTGTAATAAAGTGTTAAGAATGGGCTCTATTGTGCATTATTATGCTAATGCCTGAGATTCTGTCTCCTCAGGGGCCTGACTGTCATGAAGCTGCTGTACAGTGGGAAGGTAATTTTACAAGGCATGCTGCTCAAAATCCCAAGGCAAAGAAAATTGAAGATACAGGAGTCTCTGAATCCAGTGAGTTGCTTGTGTCAGTTCTCAGACATGGTGAACTGTTTATGCACTATAAAATTTAAGAGGTTTTCAATGTGGTTTATTTTTTTAAAGAAATGTGATCTGCTTTACAGCTTTCAGATACTCGCAGTTTGACTCTCATATGGATGGGACGCTGGATAATGTATTAGATTTCAACAAGGTAGCAATATTCACCCACGCTTGCATTATATCCCATATTAGAAGGATTTGTTTGTTTGTGTATCCACTAGGGTTGCAAAATTCTGGGAATTTTCAAAGATAGAAACTTTCCATGGGAATTAATGGGAATTTAAGGGAATTAACAGGAATTTATGGGAATATACTAGGAATTTTCAAAGTTGAAGGTTGGCTCTTCATAGGGAACTTAAATATAGTTGAGGAAAGTATATTTTAGCATAATCTTGACTAAAACAAACAGATGCCATTCAAATACACTTGAATATCCATGCCATTCCTCAATCACATGCACATAGCACACTGCTTACTGCATGGCTATTGAGACCACATCCCCTACTGGCACTGTGCATGCCTCCATCACATGCACAGAAGCCCAAAGCACAAGACTATTGAAGGCACACATTTGAGCCTGTGGACTAAACAAAGTGAAGTAAGTTTTGATGATATTATGGGGAAATATATTTATTAAATGTTTAAATTGCAAATATCACATACAAATGTATTCATCTAGTAGATAGCAAGCTGATAAGTTTGATGCTAAATAAGATAGCATAACTTTATTTACCACATAAGTAGGGCTGGGCGGTATGATGGTATATATCGTTACCGCGGAAGAAAATGTCAACCGTAACAGATTTTTTAATTCCGTGTATACCGCGACATGTAAATAAGTAGGCGTGGTTAACTCATGTGCAGCGTGCGTGAGACTGAGACACTGATATTTGTCAAAGAAACATGAAAAACCAAGAGGATCCACAAAAGGAATTACGTTTTCAAAATTAACGTGATATTTTCGGGGGGAAGGCGCAGAAGTCAACTAGAGCAATGCAGCACACTGAAAGTTTAGAGAGACGCACATGCTTGCAACGGGGCTTACTTGACAACAAGTTCATATATCAATATTCTAACGAATAGAAATAACCTTAAATAATGTATCTATCCGTCTCTTATGTGTACAGTTACTTTCAGAGTGGACGCGCAAGCGGTTGCCGTGGTAATATGGAATATTTCCAAAATTCCCCAGCTTAACTTCCCATGTGGAAATTTACCGGAAACTTTCTGGAAATTTACCGCACATTTTCCGCCCCTTTGCAACCCTAGTATCCACTATAGTTGTTGTTCAGGATCTGAACAAACCTCTAACCATAGGTATTATACTTTGCTGTGTAACTTTTCCCAGAATGTAAATGCGACGGACATGAATAATACGTTAAGTTGTGTGCTTTTGTTTAGGGAAGGTGTGCTTGTGCACCCTTACATCCTTTGCATGTGCAAGCACCACTTACATTTTCTTTTGAAATTATAAAAATCTGGGTGTTTATCTCATTCTTGTATTTCCAGAAACTTGAGGACGGAAGCATCACAGTGAATGAGTTCCTAAGCCACTTTGGTATCAACTTCGTCATCCACAGATCTAGAGCAAGTGCTCTTCCTGACAGTGTAAGTGGTCTGGCTCTCTTTGTGAACATAATATGTGACAGTTTTTAACACATCTTTCCCTTTTCAGTGTAGGGCTGGTGATACACGCACAATGGAAGATTTGCTCAAAGAGAAATACATATACCATCCCAAGCAGAGAGTGTATGAGCAAGACTGTAAGAACCTCACTGAGATAGTGGAGAGGTACGTACTAGTTTGGTTTTGATAATGCTGTAAGACACTGTCACTGCAGATTTTTTGTGTGTGTGTTTTTAACTGACAAACTATTTTTGTGAATTATTTTGTGAAACTAATTTCTCCATAGACTTAAAGAACAAATGCCTGAACAAGAGAAATCCCTGGGATGCATCAATGGAGCCCTTCAGCAACAGATATGCACTCTCTCTAAAGAACAAGTATGTTGCTTTTATTGCCAATCTTGGGTCATTTTATGTTAAATCGTTAAAATCATAGCATGTAGCGTTCATCTTTGAGAAGTCTTCATGCTTGTTTGTTTTCCTCAGTTAAAAAGCTTTGGATCCAAGTTGAAAGAGCGAAGACTTTACTTTGGAAAGAGAAGCAAGGCACATTCTCATGAAATTAAAGGAATCTTGTACTCAGAGCTCATTAAAACTACACAGGTAAAGGCATTTTTGTTTATTTTGAAATGTTGAAAAGTGAAATTATTCTTTAATCAAAAAATTCCTCTTTGTTTCTCATCTGAACATCAAGATTAGAGAAATTCTGATACATAGAGCCTAAGAAATTTCTTGATGAGCGCAGTTCCACATTTCCAATGAAAACTGTAATTAGAAAGGGCAAAATGAAGGACTTAACCTTTTTTAATAAAAAAATTAATAAAAAAAAATCGCAGCCATAAACTTGATTTACTGCTGCTAATATTTTTTTGGACATAATTAGTTAGTGCAAGATCATCAGTCATCAGTATGTTCAGTCTGTTTTCCCAGAAGAAAGGATTGTACATTTTAGATAAATGTATCTGCTAAATGTTATTTTTGCACATAACTTTTATTAACTTTTTATTTTGTTAGAGGGCCTCAGTGCTAGCCGACATGAACTAAAAGCCTTAACTGCTGTGTATCTGAATTTCCCTTATATGATTAGGATGCAAAGCAAAGCCTGATATCTAAAATCAAAGAGACAGACGGAATTATGGAAGACTTGGATGGATGCATTAATGATTTAGAAACTGGTATGGATTTTTTTTCTCTGCTCGGTTTCATGTTTGAATGTATGTAATATAAATGTCAACATAATCATAGTGAAATAACTCACTGCTTCTTCACTACACTAGAACTTGCAACTGTAGAGGCCATGATTATGGGAGATCATCTTGATGCGCCTCAAACCAGACCAGCCTTAAAAGCCAAGGAAGAGGGTAAATTTACTTCTATACTATTGAATTTTCCAGCCTTGTGAAGCTAAGAAAGATATAATGGTGTTTTTCCCTCTCTGCTGACAGATTTGAAAAGGCTTAATTCAGATATCACTGTGAAGGAGAGGTATGTTCTTCTATCCACACCATAAGGAATGTGTAACATACAGATTTTTGTTGAATGCTGAAAATGCTAATCATTTCAGGGAAATTGGTGAGCTGGAGATTCAGCTTAGGAATTTGGAGGGCCAACAGGAAAAGCTGCGAGGAGAATCAAGTAGCCTTAAGAGTCATCTTTCAACCTTGAACAGGTTTTTTTTTCCCCTTTTGTTTAAAATCCATTGTAGAGGCACTTTGGCATCCTCTGACAATAACAAATGCTATACTAGAAAGTACTAGATGTTTGGTTCGGTTGGTGAAATATTTTATTTATTTTTTACCACTATACCTATCCCATATATTTTGCTATGTAAATAGATGTTGTGCTGATGAGGTATGATGATTTGTCTTTCAGTTTGAACGAGTGGCGTCTTGATGCGACAGATGAAAGGGGGGCCTTGTTTACATTACTTCACAATACTGTGCATCTGCAGGTGAACCTGCAAATACCTGCTGGTGAGTAAATTATCATCTAATTACTCCTAATGGTTTTTCATCATTATCATCACATTCAACAGTAGCTTATAATACTCTCATTTCTCTTAGGAACGGAATGGATGACTGAGGATGTGGAGCGAAGTGTAGATGTATGCTTCCAGTTGCAGCTGGATGGTGAGTGAACAATAAATCAGTTTATTTATGTATTTATTTATTTATTATTAAATATTTGAAATCTACTTATAAAAAAAAATTCCTGATGGTGATTACTTTTTTCTTTCTTTTTTTTTATTCAAGTGGAAAAGTCTGAGTGTCATGCAAGCATGGTTCACAAGTTACTTGCACTATACTGTCAGTCTCAAAGTCAATGGACACAGAGGTACCCAACTACCCGAAATATACCGGAGGTAAGCATGTACATTGTACATTAATATTTAAATGAATGTATCTAAAATATTTATAGACATTGTTTTGCTACAAAGGTATATGAGAAAATATAAGAACAAGATGAGAAGTCTCAGTGTTGTCTGGTCATTTCTCAACAGCTGCTTCATGACATTAGTTTGGTGGTGGGTCGTCTCAGGCTCTTAGGCGAGGAGATTCACCGGCTGAAGAAGTGGGGAGGATTGAAGCTTCGCATCCTGAAGATCACCTGTATGGACACACAGTAGGTTACACCTTTCAGTGCACATTTACTAGCTTACTACTCATGCACACGTGGTGCTTATGTGGATGACATAGATTCCAGTTGTGACATTTCCCTCATCCCTAATTCCCTAAAAAAAATTAAACATGTGTCAACTTAAAACCTCCTTCTTTTAAGAAAGATTGTATTCATGATGACAAATTAATAACTGTAAAGCATCTTTTTTTCTCTCTCTCTCTCTCTCTCTCTCTCTCTCTCTCTCTCTCTCTCTCTCTCTCTCTCTTCTTTGTTATTGTTTTTACTTCTTCAGAGTTCATATTGTCTTCTCAAGCCTGAAAGCGTTTGAAAAGTTTGAGTTAAGTCTGATGGTCACTCCAGACTATCCCTTTGGACCACTTCACATACAGGACTTCAAAAAACACATGGGGAATACAAGGTTTGAAAGCAGTTAACATTTATTGATCACAATAGGTTTAAATGTTATCTGGCTTTGTGAGTGGAGATAACATCACCGTCATAAGACAGGATTGTTATTAGAAAGAAATATTGTGAAGTCTCTAGGCAGCGTTTAGTGAAACACAACAGCATTTCGCATCTAATCGTTCAAAGAAAATGTGTCAAGTACAAAATATTAATCTGTAATATAAATTGTAACTTAGTCTGTTTGACAGAAAAGTTATGACTATGATATCAGAACGTTTCCTCTTCACCACAAACCAATTTTTACTTTTATATTTTAGTCTAAATGCAATTCTCATTGGTGCTGAGAGTCAATATTTTGAATACATTTGAATAAATCATATATTTTAAAAAGCATTTCTCTCAAGATCATTAAGTTGCAGTTGCATCGGATGCAGGTTCCATTTTTTTCAAACAGCGACCCCTAGAGTCACTGTGGAGTACTTGTATTTAACATTACTGTCGTAAAATACCACTCACGCAGAGCCGTCTCTGCACTCTTCCGACCGCGCTTTCTTCGTCGACTCTGCCATGATTCACGTCTGAAATGCGTTCTAGTGTCCTCCATAGAGACTGCATCATATGTTGTTGATGTATGTGACGTCGTGCCATAAAGCAAGTCGTGTTCCTCGCGAGATTTGTCGGGGCGTCACCTCTCAAACTTGCATTGCTGGTTTCGCCCTACAATGAGTTTGTTTACCATCGAAATGATTTCGAAGCGGTTATATTAGGGTACAAATCTTGCATAGTGTGCCTTTAACTGACAAGTGTTCCTTGGCACATGGAACTGTAAATATTACCAACAGCTACATTAATGTTCACTTTATAGAAGCATTCACATAAAATGTTAATTTTGTGTTACTCTTGTGTCAGTGTTTTGTGCTTTCTGTCTTCTGTAGGTTGAGTCAAATTGAAGACATCCTATCATCAGTCAAACCAGCCAAGAACTATCTGACAAAATTCCTCAAGAAGATCCACGACGATCTCCTGTGCTAAAATCTCAAGTCTTGTTTACTCTTTTCTTTTCGGTCTTTTAAATGTTTGTATATATTGATGTTTGTATAATCAAAAAATAATAATAATTAAAAATGCAGCCACAAACCACACTAAGTTTGCTCGCATTCTTTACATTTCTTGGCCCATTATTATGACTGGATCCTTGTATGTTGTTGTTATGAATCCAACCATTAGAATATTATTTTAAAAAATCAGCCCTGTATACTAGTAATAAATATAATCACATATGAAGAATGCAGGTAATCTTGGTGATTGGTGTGAATGATGGCAGTGATGCTCCATGGCCCCCATTTTTGCTCTGCTTGATTTGGATGTTCATTATGGTTTAAGTTTGGAAATGTTTGAATAATATTTCCATAAATTAATGTTCCACATAGAAAATCATCCTCTTAACCAAGTAGCATAATTCAGCCAGAAACTAACCTGTTACAAGAATATAAGATAAATAATTATATTACCATAACATGCCATTCCAAAAAAGGATGGTAATAAACCGCAACTGTTCATTGTATATCATGTTTCAAAAGGCTAGTTTGGCCTCAAGCCCAACCAGCAATCTCCTATTTATAGATGTGAACAGAAGAATGATTTTTGTTGTGTAGAGCTAATCATTTGTTACTGTCAGCTAGCTGTCAGGTAATCAAGATTTAATGACGTGACACCACAGGAGAAGATTTTAGGAATGATGCTGACCTTTGACAAGACTTGTACTGCATGGAGAAAAATGGATGGGCTTTGTTGATCCCAGAGAGGAAGTTTTGTGCAGCACAGAATGCACACAAACTGAGAGTTAAGAAATGTTCATGTACACAAGCATTACTGCAATGCATCCAGGTAACAGTGAACAACATCAGAGTGCAATAAGACTTAAAGATGTGCACAATGTTGGTACTGACCATGTTTGCAGAATCCATCTTCGGTGGCAGGACTTTTTAGCCCTGAAAACCAACATACAGACTTTGAGTGGCAGTTGTCCCACATCATTTGCTTGGATATACATGGAATGATGGATCCCTGACTCCTTGTCAAGGTAACTTTATATAACACCTTGTGTATTTTTGTCTTCACTATACGATGCAACCAATGTCAACCCAAAGTAGAGTGCCATGAAATCACAAAGAACATAAATAAATCTTTGAAGCAAAGAAATAGATGCCCATTAGCTTAGCATGTTTAGCCTCTAAAGCAATGGGTGAGTTTAAAAAAACCTATCGGCAGCCCTGCTTCAGTGATCTTTAATTACTCTGTCCATGTCGTTTCTCTGTGATTTTTATAGCACTGAATCTCTCTGATCATGATACTATCTGGACACAGTCCAGGAAATTGGGAATGAAGAGGAATCTAGTTGGCTATGGTTGACAGACAGTGCTTATTACTACGTCACAGCTGACATCATTCTGTGATTTACATCATAAAAGAATGTCCTCCACAATTACAGAGATGTTAATGAAAGCAATTGGCCTTACAGGGCACAGAACAGTATTTAAAGGCTTGGATTTAGATTTAGCACAAACAGCTTTGCTTTTGTAATGTGACTCATTTCTACTTGAAACGAGTTGTGTGGACTACTTTTATTGTGTTTTGGGTATTTTAGAAAGCTTGAAAGTCTGCCAAACTTGGATTCACCCCAAAATGCATCTTATAATCAGCGAGTTTTTTTTTTGTTTTTTTTTTGATAATGAACATGTTTTAGATTGTTTTCAAACAAAGCAAAACTTTATCATTGTTTTAGTATTAGGCTTTTCTATGCATGCACTCTATTTGTTTGGCAGGTTTTGAACCCAAATATTGATATTGTGATATCGCAGGTATCTTGTTTATCAAACCAATGTTTGGATATTTTTGTTTTCCTCTTCTCATCAATTTGATCAGGCTGCTTAAAACATCCTGTGGATGTCAAAACATGTTTACTGAGTTAGAGCTATATTGCTCTTATGTTAATGATTCTGTTTCCTGCTTTTTTATTTGGCCACTTTTGTGAGTAGGCAACAGATTGTTTGTTTTTGTTTATTTCATTTATTCTTTCTCTGAAAAGACCTTCATAAGGCAAACAATCCCAAAGACATAAGAGCCGGACAGGCTTTTTTCAAAATTCCATTAACTGAATTACAAAGTACACTGGTATAAGCCTTATTCCCCCTTGATCAAATATTTTACTGATATCATGCCAGCGAATTCTGTTTACTTGTTTACGCTCCCCATGCCATTACAATAATCAAGCAGAATTGAATTTTATTTACATTTCTGAAATGTGTTCTTGCGTCAGAGTGGTGTTTTAGGCGAGTCAGATCCAATATGGATGCACATACTGATGAGTCTACACCGTATATATTGAAAAATACCTCCCAAAGTGTTTCTATGCATGCAGCATTAAAGCTTGATGCAGGTTCCTATTCCTATTATGCATAATTTATCAGTGTATGTTATTTCAAAGGAAAAAGGTTGTCTTAGTAATATTTCATGAAAATGAAATAAATTGCTCAGCACCTAGGCAACATGGACAGGAAAGAAAATGTAAGCTGAAGGTTTGTTATCAACTTGTAGTATATTGGAGTCAGTAAGAGATTTTTTGAAAGAAATTCATACTTTTATTCAGAGAGGGTACATCAAATTGATTAAAAGTGACAGTAAAGACATATAATGCTACAAAAGATTTCTATTTCAAGTAAGTACTGCTCTTTTGAATTTTCTAGTCATCAAAGAATCCTGAAAAAAAAGTCAGAACTGTTTTTTACATTGATAACAATAAGAAATGTTTCTTAAAGCGATAGTTCACCCAAAAATCATCATTTACTCACCCTCAAGTTGTTCCAAACTTGTATACATTTTCTATAACTATCCTTTAGCACCAAGTCAGAATATTAGAATGATTTCTAAAGGATCATGTGACACTGAAGACTGGAGTAATTGATACAGAATATTCAGCTTTACCACTATTTTAAAGCATATTAAAGGTATGGTTCACCCAAAAATAAAAATACTTTCATCAGTTACCCTCATGTTCTTCCAAACCCCGTAAGGCTTTCGTTCATGTTCGGAACACAAATGAAGATCTCTTTAATGAAATCTGAGAGCTTTCTGTCCCTCCATTGACAACTCTTTGATGCTTCAAAAAGTTCATAAAGAGAGCGTAAAACTAATCCACATTCAACTAAATTGAGTGGTTTAGTCCAAAATTTCTGAAGAGACCTGATTGCTTTATATGATAAACTGTTTTAATTTAGGCTTTTATTCACATTTAACATTCATCAACAACACATCAGTTGTGGTAAACGGAAGCTCAAGCATGTTTGCTTGACTTGAGAGAACCAATGAGGCTCATTCTCGTGTGTTACGCAGCACGTTTGAGCGTCCGCAGGTTGGTTACTAAAGATTTGGAGATTCGAATCCCAAAGGGAGTAATATGAGCTATAACCATTGAGTCTTTGGGCGAGACACTTAACCCCAGATTGCTCCGGAGGGACTGTCGCTGTAATTAAGTGTAGGAAGTCACGCTTGATAAAACTGTGAACTTGAGTTTTTTTGCAAGAGTCATTTGTTGTCAAGTGGCATGGTGACTGATCCTTTACTGTTAGAAAATTTGTATTTGTGCGTAAGAGTGAAATGAAGCAGGCCTTCATACCAACTCTCTATTTTAAGGCGAGAGTTTGCCACCTGTCTCTGCTTCTCTAGATGCCTTGACAGCTCGTTTTCCCCTATCATAACAGTCCACAGACAGTCTCGTCCCTGTGTCATTCACAAAAATTTGGGTTTGTTCAGAGGGCAGTGATTCCCGTCATTGGTGGAGTCTTGGTGTCTCTGTCCTTTTTCTGTTTATAAAACTACAGGATTGAAGGATTCAACGGCAGTTTGGATCTTATGTCATGGCTGAAGCAGTGAGCCTACAGGACCAATTGGAGGAAGGTTTTGAGGATGAATTCGGAGAAATCATAAAAACTCGATCAGGTAGGAAATTTTCTAAAATATAAAATATTTCTTTAAAATATGGCTTATTCATTGTTTTTCAGTTTCAGATGAGTTCTCATTGGTAAACATTTTTTTGATGGTCCCCCAACAAGACATTCTACTGACTATAAGTAACTTTGCAACTAGGGCTGCACGATATTGTAGAAAATGGCGATATGCGGTAACTCATTAAATAATGCGATATTCGATATGCGATACGTGTAAAATAGACTTAAATTATCTATAAAATATATTTAAAATGATATATACTTTTTGTGACAAGAAAACATCCCTACAACATCTGAAAGTGAACAGCAGTGTTTTACTGTAGCATAAGAAGTGCATATTTAACATCATTGTAAACCACGGGGTTTAGGGTTTCAGGGAGGCCTACATTAGGTTTATTGAACAACAGAAACTGAATAATCAAATGTAAAAATAAAACACTGCTTAGTTTTCACTGTATTAATTAAATATATAATGATTCTTATTAAAGCTACAAAAGTTATTTAGCCAAGAGCAGCGAGTGATTTTCTCTTTGTCTTTTGCTCATGACCCCAGTTATTGCAAGCCGTTGCGATATGCATATCACGATATATGCATTTGCGATATTTCGATAATTTCGATATATTGTGCAGTCCTATTTGCAACTACATGTCAACTTATTATATACTAACCTGAACCCTAACACCTAGCCTTAAACTAACAGTCTGCTAATACTCTGAGAGTTAGCTGACATGTAGTTGCAAAGTTACTTGTAGTTAGTAGAATGTCTAAAGTGAACCATCGTAATAAAGTGCAACCAATATATTTCTTAATCATAATACTATGATTTGTAATTGCACTCCTAGCCACATTCTAAATGAAATAAAAAAATATATAAATGGACATTTCTGGCAACATATTTTACGGCATCATATTTTCATATTTCTTTATCTCTGTTGATCATTTTGTAACGCAGATCAGACATACTATGAACCATTTTGAACAGTCCTCTTTAAAATCTAATTTCTGGCCTGTGCTCCACCCTGAGTGAGTTCATATCTATTTTTTTTCCATCACTGTCATCCAGTATTCAGTGGGGATCATGAGTGATCTATAAATGCTCTCTGGTGGAAATAGGACAGGTCTTAAAGAGCTTGAAATAGTTGCAGCTGCCTGGTGTTGGGTTTCAGTGTTTGAGATTTAGCCATGTTGTTGTTGGCTTTTTTGTTGTTTTGTTGGCAAGAAACTCTCTCTCGTGTTTTCATGTTGAGTGTGTTTATGATCAGCAGTGAAAGTTAGGAGAAAGTAGCAAAATGAGTCAACAGCTTGATCAGCCAGAGGACACAAACAGTACTGTAAACCTCTGAGAACAGAGCTTTAATAGAGGACATCTGTTATCTGTGCTAAATCTCGCCATACACTGCTTATTTAATGGTTGTTGGGTTTAGCAGGAAACCTTTGGTTACACTTTATTTTAAAGTTACAGTGTAATTATACAATTAAGTACTGAGTAATATTGATTAATACATGCATAAGGATTAGGGTTTGGTTTAGGGTTAGTTGCTGGTACATTACTGGGTAAAATAAAGTGTTACAGTGCCTAACCTTTTATCAAGAACCAATTTTCACTGTCTGGGGTTCTTTGGTGTGTGTGTGTGTGTGTGTGTGTGTGTATATATATATATATATATATATATATATATATATATATATATATATATATTGTAACGAGGTTCAGATGTTATGGGAAGAAGGAGGCGGGAACCGGCGAACATTCAACATATTTTAATGATAAAAATAAACCAAATACAAAATGAAAGTAAAAGCCAGCAGCCCCTCACGGACGACTGCTGGCAAGACACAACATCAAATAAAACACAGGCCTGTTCCTCTCTCGCTCTTCACTGTCGTCGCTCCTCCTTTATGCTTCCGCTCCTCCGTGAGAGATGCGAGACCGGTGCGTCGCGCACGTGTCGCTCATTATCAATCACGCCACCGGCCTCGCGCCGTCCTCCCACGGCCCTCGACCTCGTCGTGCTCGCCACATATATATATAAAAGTTTAACAGAGGCCGGGTAGTTTAACAGAGGCCGGGTAGTAAGAGCTATGCGAGTAAACCTCACTCCCCTAGCCTCAAGAGGCAAACTAGCAACAGATGCTAGAGAACGCAGTCTTTAGCGTCCTTGTTTGCGCGCCTGCCTCTAATGCCGGAAACGCTGTTTCAAATCCAGCTTGGAGTGGTGCGAGTAGCACCAGAGGGGTTACTTTGGTGCCGTGACCCTGATGGGGGTGAGTGTGATGGAGGCCAGCTAGTAAGAGCTGTGCAAGTAAACCTCACTGTCCTGGCCTCAAGAGGCGCACTAGAGACAGACTGTGGTCTTTAGCATCCTTGTTAGCATGCCCGCCTCCCATGTCGAAAACAGCAGTCGAAGAAGTAAACCAAAAGCGCAGGCTACAGTGTTTCAATGGCATATCCCGAATGAACGAATGACGTCTACCTTACTGACTACTCTGGCAGCAGTGACCTGTGAAATGGGAGGTCCAACTAATGGAGACCAAGAAAATCTGGGCAAAACAGATTAAAGCTGACCTCAAAAACCAAAGGCTTAGCCTTCCTGATGCCAAATGCAAAGCTCTCAATCACCAAGCCTGAAAAACAATTGTACAAAACTTTGGTGATCCAGTGGCGCTGACAGCAATGTATTGCTCTGGGACAAATCTCGTCCAATTGTTTGCTAAGGGTCTGAGTGAGAGTGAGATTGTTCAGTTGGGGGAGATAATAAACATGTCATAAAAATAATGTCATAGTAAAAATTTGTTTTGTCATTTGTTGGATCTAAAATCTAGATTCTTATTTATGAATTTATTCTTATTTGTTTTGTCCTTTGATATTGGGGTGAAAAATGACCCAAAACGTTCTTTGTGGATCTTAAGTTCTCCTGGCTATAAACCCCTTTTTGGTCCTGATTAGTGCCCTTATTTATTTTTAAATGTGCGAGCATTTGTTTAAAGGGGTTGATGATGCCTTCTGAGGCTCCTGGTATTCAGTGGCATTTTTACAGTTGGGCGAGACAGTTCGACTCCTGGGAGAATTTGAGGTTGCAACTCTATCTTCTGCTCATGGTATCCAATCTATGGCTCTGTTTTGTGTTAAACTGCATAAGGCCTGCAGGAGTGACTGACATGTTGACATCTGCCATAGAATCTTCTGACTCAAAAGATTTAAGAAATTCTCTAAATAACTTATGGTACCGTCTCAGCTTCACGTACTCCAGAGAGTACATTTTATCAAAGAGTATAAAATGTTTTTATGCTAGCTGTCAAAACATTGATATTTAAACCTTTGATATAATCAAATATTACTGAGAAATTATAATAATAAAAAGCTGGGGGTTTTTCTTGTTGATGTGGGGCAGGATTTGTTGTTAGCCTTTTCTGCTTGGGCCTCTCCCAGGGACAGTCAGTAGTATACTGGTGTTTCTATTTTTGGCTTTAATGGGAATATATATATATATATATACAGTAGAAGATATAACTCTGTATGAACAGCCACTGTAAGGCAGTGTTGAGCATGTTCTACTGAAAACAGCAATCTCTCTCTCCCTCCCTCCCTCCCTCCAAACTCAGTCACTGGAGACCTCTGATCATTTTTTCATTACATAACCAGAGAAGCACACTGTTAAAACTAAAGGAGCCTCAAGTATCCTATTGTATTCTTAAGAAATGTCTATTTCAAGCACCTCAAAAGCTTTAATGTTTTTATGTTTTTTATGATGGCTACTGGAGAAAATGTTGACCATCTTTAGAGTTCTTGCAAGAACAAACTTTATATTAAGCAAACCTTTCCTCAGAAAACTATCATGTCTTCACACTTTTTTTTAAAGTAAATGTCAAGATATTAAATAAATGAAATAAAATGTACAGTACTTCAACAGATAAAAATCAACAGATTTTTGTGTGTGCATAAATGGGTAATTATGCGAGAAAAGACATCCTCACAAAGCAAAAAAGTAAATAAACACAGCGAAGCACAACTAGCAAACTGAAATCTATATAATATATATATATATATATTAATTATTTTTAGTTTGTATGATACTGGTAATTTTTATATCTCTGAACCTCGAAATTAACTTCAGGGCTCATTACCAAACAAGTAGCCTATAATTAATGAATCAGTTACTTTACTTTCTACATGTTTGAATGCACCGTGGGTGGCATTCTGAGGAGTCCTCAAGGGAGTCTCCAGTATCTTCTCTCCTTACAGTGTGGAGTGAACAGATAAGTTTTGGATTAAAATACTTTTCGTCACTTTAGAAACATCAGGTGTTTACTGCACTCTATCAGGGTGTGTTTTAAAGCCCTGGGGGCTTTTATGACATTTGCTGTTCACTCTTTTCTGCAGTTATTCATCAAATACACAAGCAATGGTTGGTATGGGTGAAGAAAAATGACATTGAAAATGAGATCTACACCCCTGGTTGGCATTTAAAAAATTCAAATGACAACTTGTAGGCCTACTTAAAATGGAAACACTGCACATACAGTTCTTGAATGAAAACCAGACCGTTCTCAAAGACACTGGCCTGTATTTTGAATGTTATGATTGTTCTCCGAGTCTGATTGAACTGCACTGCAATTTTATACTTCCACCTGCTTCTGTTGAACATTTGGCGGCGTACTATTGTGTACAAAAAATGTACAACCATTTTTTTTCCAAAACGTTGATTACATTTGGAGAAAGAACTACTGATGAGATAATAATATAGATCGATTTTCACTTTCAGTACTACCACAACACACAATGCTCTTCCAAGAGACGTAAAACAAAAGAAATGCAATTCTCTCATTTCAGAGTTGAAAAATCCCACAAGAATGGATTAAAACCACAGACTGTTATTTTGTATTTCTCTGGCAGGTGTACAGATGGCATGGTGATGTTTTGAGTAATTTACCCTCAAGCCAAAGGTGTAGCTATATGACTTTCTTTTTTCAGCCAAACACAATCAGAGTTGTATAAAAAAAATCCTGGCTCTAGTATTTTTTTATACATACTATGGAAGTCAATGGGGCCCATCAACTGTTTGATTACAAACATTCTATCAAATATCTTCTTTTGTGTTCAGCAGAAGAAAGAAATTCATAGAGTAAATGACAGAATTTTTATTTTTGGGTGAACTATTCCTTTACATTTTTTTTTTGTAAAACAAAACACCCAAATGTTTTGTGATTATATTTGTAACATGAGATAAATAATGACTGTTTTATGTTTGTGTTATGCGTCCCTGACCAAAAATGCTCGTGCACCCTAGTGTTGCTATGGTTACCACGATTTCTGTTCTCGAGCGTCTATTTACTGCTTGCTGACAATATGCGCTCTGAGTGACTAACTTGTAATCTAACTTTCCTGCTTACGGAAATGTAAGGAACTCAAATTGAAACGTGGTTATTATTGGCACCGTGTAATGAGCCTACCTTCTAACCATAAACAAGTTCAATAAAGTTGTTCATTATATCCATGTGGTATCGATCCCTGTGGCGAACTATCGTTCCCCGTTAGATAGAGCTGTAGTCAATCAGCCCGCATGCCAGAGCAGAGCACCGCTACACCTGCCGGTATCAACGGATCACAGCAGGGCTACAACTGCACTCAAGTGAGGGAGTACGACAAAATAAAGCGGCAAAGTGTCCACCTACAGTTCCTTCTCCAAATCATCTACGGCTTTAGGCATGGACGAGTCTGTTTAACAGCAAAGGAACCGGATAATCAAACTGAGCTCGCTGTGTTTATATACACAGGTAACGGATACTCACCACAAACCCGACTGCCTGCGACTCTAAAAGCCATTACGGAGGAAATAGTTGCGCTTGTTATGGTCTAAAAGCCTCATTTAGGTAAGACTGAATCATCATACTGAAATACTCTTCCAGTGTGAGGTGATTGTTTGGCTGTTGACGGCTTTTATTACGGCATGTCACGTAAGATTTAACAATAGATCCTCTAGCCGGGTGCGTCTTATCTATAAATGGATCTGTTCTCATGCACGGACAGTTTTGTTTTAGTGTTAATTAAGCGTGCACGGGTGTCTTTCGTTGTTGTTTCTTGTGTACTCTTCTGGTGAATCGTTGAACGTGCGCACTTTGTATTTAGTCGTGATTTTTATTGACGAATGTGAGAGAAAGTTTGGTGGTAGTCTGCTGGTAAACTACACGCAGTTCAATCACATGCGCTGTTGTCATAAAGACACGCTGAGTATTTCCAGTCTCATCGAAACATTTGGGCTCGCGCTTGTAAATTGCCAGGGGGAAAAAATGAAGCTGGGTGGCTGTGGTGGAAAACGTATGGCTGTAATCTGTGAATACAGTCTTCCCTCGGATGTGTGTGCTGAGATTAGGCGGCTAAAAGCAGGTGTGTGCGTCCAGCGTCTTTGTATTTGCCCGTTAGCTTCGGCTCAAGCCCGTCACCCCATCATCCTATTTGCACAAGGGCGGATATAATCCAGCAGCAGCTGCCACCTGCCTGGAGTCACGCCTCCGATCAATGGCAAGCAATGCTTTCATTCTCCTGTCTGTCTGCTCACATTATTCTGTCTGCCAGATCGGGCTCTATCAGGTTTATTTATTTATTGTATACTTTTATTATGTCTTCCATTCCAATCTTCCAATCATTTTCATAGACATAGTCATTTGATTCTATTTTTATCCCCCAACATTCATATAGAAAATTAAATCTATATACACCGTAACTAATAATATTAAATCCTAAATGCATTTTCCGGTCCTCTAATTGAATTGATTGATCTGCCTTCCAAGAGTGTTACCTGGGACGTTTAAAGGGTTCGTTCACTCAAAAATGAAAAGTCTGTCATTAATTACTTGCACTGTCTCATGTCTTTCTATACCTTTTAGACTTTTGTTCATCTTCCGAACTCATAAAGATCCTTTGTCTCCATTGACAGCTACGCAACTACCACTTTGACGCTTCAAAAGTCCATAAGAGATAGTAAAACCTATCCATGTATGAATTGAGCAGTTTAGTACAACTTTTCTGAAGGACAACTTGGCCTTCACGTCACTTTCACTTTCTTGAGAAAGCTCAAACGTGCTGCGTAACGCGAGAATGAACCTCATTGGTCTCAAAGGTCAAGCGAACATGCTTGAGCTTCCTTTAACCACTACTGATGTGTGAGTTGATGAATGTTTACATGTGAATGAAAGCCTAAATTAAATCTGTTCATTATTATACATCGATCGTGTCTCTTCAGAACATTTGGACTGAACCTCTCAGTTCATATGGATTAGTTTTACGATCTCTTTATGAACTTTTTGAAGAATCAAAGTGGTAGTTGCACAGCTGTCAATGGAGGGACAGAAAGTGCTCAGATTTCATTCAAAATATTTTCATTTGTGTTCCAAAGATGAACGAAAGTCTTACAGGTTTCGAACGACATGAGGGTGAATTTTCATTTTTGGGTGAACTAACATTTTAACTGTTTATTTCGCACTGGTTGTTTGTGTTCACAGTGTGTAAGCATTGCGAATAGAACGTTGGTACTATTTGGTCGCTAGTAGGCTTGCATAATTCTATTTACCGAAGTAGTGGTTATGGACGTCACTACTGCTAAAATATTAGTGTTCATGCTGCTAAAAATGAACATTGTGATTGTATATTTATTGCGTTAGTACATAATAAATTTTATCAAATAGCGTGGGCTTTATGCCACTGCAGCCAATCACAACAGACTGGGCCATCTGACCAATCAGATGGATGCATGTAAATCTATTGTAGGAGACCTTCGAAACAAAATTAGGAACTTTTAAAATAGCATTAGGGGCACTTTAACTGTTTTTGAAAAAAAGTAGCCTATTATTATTGTTAATACAATTATTTAAAATTATATTATCAGTTTTCCAAATACGCAACTCCAGTTCAAAATGCAGTTGTTGTCATGGATCATGTGTGTGTGTGTGTGTGTGTGTGTGTGCGATCCATATCCATATCCATGTCCATATATCCATATATCCGCGATCCATATATCTCAATCAAGATCCTGGTTTACATTTGTTTATATGGTTCTATCTCCCACTTTTCTTTGATTTTATGTAAATTTACACCATTCATTTCCAGCAGTTTTATATATTTGTCCAATTACATTTTCAGATTCTTGATTTTTATTAACGTTTGTTTTGGTTTGAATATTGCTTAAAACATTTGGGTTCACTTTATTTAAACACGTTTGCTATTATCACCTGCAGAGCCAAGGCTAAATTCCTTTTCGTTTCAGAGCATTATTATCCGGCTGTTTCAGAAATGATAATTGTCACAACCAGGCAAAAACAACTATTATGGGCTTTTGATTGCACATTATGACAGGAGGACGTCAAGCAAGGAGTTTAACACCTTTATTTGTTGACAGACGTTTGTTCACACTCTTTTGCATAAAACTATAATTCAGTGAGAACGCTCTGTGAAAGATGTTATGTCAGATAATCAAACATGCCCTTAATTTGGTGACATCTAAATGAACCTAAATATTCTGCCATCATTTACTCACCCTCAAGTCTTTAGAAACGCATTTCTTTCTTCCCTGGAACACAAAAGGAGTTAGTTATGGCAAAATGTCCTTCTGCTTTTTTTTCCATATAATGAAAATAAACGGTGGCCACAGCTGTTTCTCAAATAAAGTTATTGTATGGCTTCAGAAGACTTGAAATATAGCACGCCAGAATTTTAATGCTATTTTAAAGGTTCATAATCCTAATTTAGTTTTGGAGGTCTCCTAAAATCGATTTACATGCATCAAAGGTAAAACAAATAATTAAAAAAAAAACATTTTCTCATGATATACATTCCACATCACCTCATTTCTCAGAGTCTGAAACCGTTTTTTTAAATATATATATTCAGTCTCTCTAAACCCCACCCCCATTTTCTGAGAGCCTACTTTGCTCTGATTGGTCAAATGGCCCAGTCCGTTGTGATTGGTCGACCATTACCATATCTGAATTTCAGCTCTGGAAGCTTCCTCAGCGCTTGTTACGCAGTGATATGAATGATGGCTTTGTTTTTTCCCCCATATCAATTCAAGCACGAGTCCTAATCCTTTGGAAGTGCATGCAAAGTGGATTTGCAGCGCTGAAAACAGAATCTTCTGGACATGTCCACAACACGAACCAAATTCTTCCAGACCTCATTCACGAGCAGCTAATGAAAACCATAGGCGTTGATTATGCAAATTTGTTTCAGTGTTTCATAGGTATTTTACAGGAAGTGGGACTAACCTCGTTTCGGCAGTTCAAAATCGATTCTAAAAACTTGTGCACTTTTTTCTTTAAAACTTTGCCGACCTTTTACCTTCACAAAAGAGCTGTATTACACACTGCATGAAAGGTAATATTCTAAAAAAAGCCTTTTAATTTTGGAGGGAATTAACACATTCATGTAACGACTGCACATTTTTACTTTTTACAGTGCAGATTAGTTTTTGTTTAGCAAATGAGTCATCCGACCAACTAAAATGCTTTCTTTCAATGTGTCAAAATGAATTGTGTCTTAAAGTTTAGGCAGTTTGTGAATGGACACTACGGGAAGTCGTCTACCCTGTTGTGTTTCTGAACCTGGAGAAGGCTGAAATATAATTTCCCTGTCAAATCCTGAGCTTTTAAAAGCAGCTAATTTAGAGCTTTCTAGATCAATAGCAGTAATCCTGTAAGATAATGTGAAGGTTCCCTCAGCAACAAAATACTTTGGCTATAATAATCAGCTTTTCCTTTGTGTGGTGCTGCTGTATTCTGCGCATTTTGTCAAGGGGTTGACAGTATAATTGAAGCGGATTGTGTTAATCAAGTAAAAGAATGACTTTTGCCATTATGGAACGTTAAGAGATATCTGATTTGCTGCAGAAATTATTGATCTGCGATAAGAATAGTTCTCGATTGCTGCTTTTTGCAGTGTTAAGATGACTTCTCTACAGCAAAGAACTCAAATTAGCCTGGGTAAATGGCATTGCTTTCAAGAACTGAAATTTGTGGTCTGCATGGGATAACTTATGCTTTTAGATGAAAAATAGTGTGTGTGTGTGTGTGTGTGTGTGGGGTGGGGGGGGGGGGGGTGCGCTATTTGTAGTAGCTGATTACAAAATGTTGTGATGTATGATATTCTATTTGAGCAAATTTGTAGAAAGAGAATGTAAATAAGGTGTAAAATGTATTAAAGCATTATTTGATCCTTTATTTATTTTAGTTCTTTATAACTGATTTAATCTTATTCAGTGTTTGATCATTAACATTGCCTTTAGTCTTCTGTCATATTATTACAGCAAAACCGTGTGAGTGTGTGTGTTATTGCGATTATAAGCATGACATGGTGCAGTCAGGCTTGAAACGAATCTGAGCCATGCTACTGTGATTATACCTTCAGCTGAAGTGTAGGCTGACCAATGGGAACAATGAACTGAAACTACCCATTTCATGATGATTATTGCGATGGTGGCAAAAACAACTGGAAGCTTAAAATCAATTATGCATGAAAATGCTGTCATCCACGCCGACTCTGGAAAGCTTGTGATTCACCACCTAGTGCTTTATGTGCATAAGGAAATATTCAACAATTCTTAATCAATCCTAACGATTCTGGAAGGTTTGTAGATGACATGATAACTCTGCCAAACCTGTATGACTTTCTTTCTTGCATGGAGTACAAAAGGAGATATTTAGCAGAATGTCAAAGCTGCACTTTTCCAATAAAAGTAGATGCAGAACATCAGGGACCGCCTTGGCTAGATCATTCCTTTTGTGCCCCATACGAGGAAGACGAAAGATGGCAGGATTTTCATTATAGTGGTGAACTCTAGCTTTAATATCATCAGGGCCCCTAGATAAGAATTACGCTGTTGTAATCAATCTCAAACCAAAGCAAGCCGAGAGGATAGAGCACAGAGATCTGAATCAAAGCAATTGGAGAATATTAGAGCAGGGAACAACACAAGCTCTTAATGTGATATGAAAGCTAAATGTTCTTTGTACTGATTGATTTTTAATGTTCCCAACACTCGACATTTCCTTCACTTTTTTTGCAAATGCAAGTGACTTTCTGGCATTTTATGAACAGTTTTTATTCGTGGGCAACCCCGCAAAGACGACCTTTTACACAACAAATAAAAAAAAATTTCTCGATCTTGTCAATTGCTTGTTTGCAATTTCGTATCGCCGAACCGTGTATTAAATGTTTTAGAAGTGAATAGGAATAATAGAGGAATTACTAAGCAGGTTCTTTGGTTTTTCTTATCAATCTTTCACTTTACTCAGTCATTGTGTTTGTAAGGGTTGCCCGATCTACACCCTCAGTCTCTCAGAACTAATCTTCTTTTGAATGCCAGCTGACCATTGATCTGTATACCCTCAAACCCGTCTCAGGTCTTTCAGGGGCTTTTTTCTCATTCTCTTTGTATTTAACCTTCCTCATATCAAATGCCACAACGTAGTGAATATTTCTTATTGACCACAGAGGGCTTTTTTATTCTTATGAAGATCAATGCTGTTATGTAGTTGTACAGCTTTACATTTTTTAAGGAATTAAATGAGAAAGATTTGTTTGAAATTAGGCTTTTTTTGTGTGCTAACTTGTAAGAAATGAAATGGTAAGAGTTGAACGTTAACTGGACAGTATTGACTGTGATCTCTCTCATTTTCAGATGAAAGAGAAGATGTTCAAAAGAAAACCTTCACGAAATGGATAAACTCACAGTTTGCTAAGGTAATCTGACTTGAGTCTTGTTTTATCATGAGTTGAAATAACACTGAATCACCCTTAATGGCAAATAAAAATGCTTTTATCAATTGGTTTTAACTAACCGATTTAGACAATCTTTATATTGCGATTTTCATGGTTTTCTGTTGTTGCAGTCTGGAAAAGCGTGTTATAGGTGTATAAACTGAAATGCTGTTATTCATCCACCTACAACATGGTGGGTGGATGAGGAGACATAAGGTAGACAAGCTTGATATCAAGGTTAAAAGTTAAGATTCACACTTGCACATAGTCTTGATCTTAAGGTTAAAAGTTAAGATTCACACACGCTTAAAGTCTTGTCAGTAACCTTCACCTGTCAGGATGTGAGTGTGAATGCTTGAATGTGTGCTTTAGAATTGTTTGTTTGACGTTCCACGCTTGCATGTAAGGCATTTCAAAACAGAGGTTTTTGTATTCTCTTTGTAACTCTGTTAGCATCCTTTTACAGTATGTTAACAGAGGAAGGACATCAGTTCTTTGTCCTTCAAACTGAGAGAGAAGTGTTTGCTTCAAGGCAGAACTGTGGGGGTTTATTTTGGATAATATACACTCATAAATACTCCACTTTAAATACTATATAAATACTTTTATTTAAATGTGAACATATCCCTATGCCTTAATGTACGGTATCTTTATTTACGATGGTTAAACTGCCAATGTGAATGCTAAGCGGACCAGGACTAAATTTTATTTAATTTTTTTGGTCTGGACCAAACAAACCAAGTATAAGCACATCCTAAAGGCCTAAATACATGTTCACCAAAGACCCTCAGCCTTAATTTTCTACAAGTTCTGTTTATTCTCTAGACAAGACGACTCCCTGTTGATGACCTTTTTACCGATCTGTGTGATGGCCGACGTCTTCTTGAACTCCTGGAGGGTCTGGTTGGCCATGAACTAGTAGGTCCATCTTTAAATAAGAAACATTCTCCTTACAGGAATAGTTCACCCCAAAAGGACACTTTTTGTGTAATATAGAACATTTTGGGGATAATTGAAGTCGACATGAAACAAAAGTTGTGATAGTCTTTTCTTCCCTATTGTGACATACTAAATCCGAGTGAAACAGCTTCTTGAACAAGAAAAAATGTAGGGCGGGACTTGATTTCATCCATCAGGAATTGATTGGATTGGTGTGTTTTGCTATTGCTGTGATGTCATGTGTGTGACAGGTTGTCCCGTCCTTGGGTCAGTAAACGCATCACCAGAGAAGAGATACAAGAGAGAGGGGACGTTATTTTGTTTACGAGGGCACATTAATAATAATAAAAAAAGAGTATAAATACTTTTTGATTGCATGGTGACTTTAAGCAAAGACTATAGATATAGAAAGACGGTTCACTTCTATTACTTATGAATGGGAGAAACTGCAACAATCAGCAATATGGCAGAATACGTCCCGCCTTCTAAGTAAAAGTGCCAATCGCTGATTCTGATTGGCAAAGTCATTGCGTCACTGCATCTGCCGTTAGAAGCTCCGGTTCCCATATAAACCTGATACTCGCTCTTAGGACTGCACATGCTCATTGGCTGGTCTAGCCTGAAAAATAAGCAATTTTTAACACTATTTGAGCATTAGAAACAACATTTATGGGACAGTTCATTTCAGATTTTGTTGTTAATTTGAAATATGTTATTTAATTGTGAGTTCGGCAAGCAGTTTTTGAGATTTCAGGATTTCGCCATTCAAGTAGATAGGAATTGGTCGTAGATGCCTGAAAAAGCAAATATGGTCGCCGAGTGAACATGTTCCTTGATAGGGACTTTGCTTTAAGAACTTTTTTTTTTTTAGGTTATGTGTGTGTGTGTATACAAATACCGTGATATTTACTGTTCTGGGCATAACGGCCACCCCTTCATTAGGGAGAAAATTATGACAGAACTTTCATATTTGGGCGAACTATCCCTTTAATTGGCTCTGCTGGGTTATATTCTGAGACACGTTTCATTGTTCTATTTTTATCAAGGGAAAAATACTCCTGGTTTCAAAGCATTTGGACAAGGATGAGTGCATAACTGGTTGAATTCATTTGCAATGGATGCTCTAAGTTCAGTTCTGATATATTCCCCATTTGCAGGTTAAAGAACGTGGTTTCACTCGAGTGCACTCCCTCAACAATGTTAACAGGGCCCTGCAGATCCTTCAGAAGAACAATGTGAGTTAATTGGTTCAACTGGCTGTTTTACTATTCGCAGCTCTTGGAATTTCAATGTTTCGGTTGAGCTTTTTCAATAAATGCAAGACAAAATTACGCAGAAGAAAAGTTTACAGTTTGATAAGGTAATGGCAATTATCCATTTCACTGATACAAAAGCTGCTTTGCTTGATAAAACGTAGTGAAACATCCAGGCAGCTTGAAAATGGGTTTGAAGTACCAAATAAAAGCCAAGTAAGATTGCATATTATAAGGTCTGGTTGAAGTAATTTTTACTTTTACCCTGTTTACTTTCTTAATACATGCTCCTAGTCGAATTATGTGCAGTTAAGGTTCTTGCATTTAAATCTTCTCCGTTTCTAGGTTGAGCTGGTGAACATAGGAGGAGCTGACATTGTAGATGGGAATCATAAACTGATCCTGGGGCTCATCTGGAGCATCATTCTCCACTGGCAGGTATGAGAGTTCAATACAGTGAAATCAGACCCACAATCTTTCTGGTTTGCCTTCAAGGGCAGTAGCACACTAAAGGACCTTTATCATCCGTTATGTTGGTCTATCAAAGATTTTATATGTAGCACATTTGCAGTGGACTGTCATGTGGCTTATCTGTACAGGAACTCGTTTCCTCTGTGTTTTTTCTGTTCATCTGATAAAGTGGCACTACTGTGGTTTATGTTCAGAGCTATTGATGTCCTCTTCCCTAGGCTTATGTTGGCAGTGGTTATTGCAATAAAGGGCTTTAAGACTCAGTAACGTTTCAGCATTGAAATTGATTCAAATGGCAGTATCGTGGTACAGTTATACAGTGGTAAAATTAAAGTGCTAAATGATTACAATATATATTATGGTGCTGCTGACTGATTACCATATTCATTTACCTTCAAATTGACATCATACTCCCTGGTATTTCAAGATTACCATGGTGTTATAATGGTACATATCCAAAAACATGGTAATACCATGGTAATCTTAGATATACAAGATTTTGCAGTCATTAAGATTTTTGGTTGTTGCAAGGATGTATTACATTGATCAAAAGTGACAGTAAAGTAGTAAAAATGTATTTATTTTCCACATTGATAACAATAAGAAATGTTTCTTATGTTTCATCAAATCAGCATATTAGAATGATTTCTGAAGGATCATGTGACATAGAATACTGGAGTAATGATGCTGAAAATTCAGCTTTGCCATCACAGGAATAAATTACATTTGAAAAATATTGTACAGTAGAAAAAGTTTATTTTAAACTGTACCAATTTTTCATAATATTACTGTTTTGACTGTATTTTTGATCAAGTAAATTCCGCCTTGCTGAGCGAGAGACTTTCAAAAATCGTACAGACCGCAAACTTTTCAATCGTTGTGTATACCATGGTATTATTGACTGATTACCATTTTCTTGTACCTAGTATTTACTCCTAGGCATTTCAAAGAATTGCATGATAATACCGTGGGACACATCCAACCAGGATATAACAATCGTTCTTTGATATCATGATTCTGACTGATATATACCATATTCATATATATACCAGCTACTACTGTTAGGTATTTGCATGATATGTGAAGGAAATGTAATGAAAGGTTATTACCAAGGTGCAGTGCATGTCCAAAGATTATGGTTTTACTATTGTCTGTGTCAAAAACATAGTATCACCATGTTGCCATGTCCAAATACCATAACGCATTGGTTATTTTTTCAGTGTTATCACATGTCACATATTTTTGTCCTGTTGATAAAATTGTAATCATAAAGTCTGTTTCTAAATGTCAGCTTTATCATGTCATGTTTGCTATATTCGTCACTGTTCTGATAAATATGTATACATACTCTCCTTTTACCGCACAGGTTAAGGATGTGATGAAAGATGTCATGGCAGACTTACATCAGACCAACAGTGAAAAGATTCTGTTAAGCTGGGTCAGGCAGTCCACAAAAAACTAC
Source organism: Rutilus rutilus (assembly GCF_951802725.1). Taxonomy (NCBI): domain Eukaryota; kingdom Metazoa; phylum Chordata; class Actinopteri; order Cypriniformes; family Leuciscidae; genus Rutilus; species Rutilus rutilus. The sequence continues at coordinate 9,582,687 of NC_140210.1, read as the reverse complement.
AGAGACATCAATGTGGTCAACTTCTCCAGCAGCTGGACGGATGGCTTTGCCTTCAATGCTCTCATCCACAGCCACAGGTGCTGTTATATTATGGGTGCTTTTTATTGAAAATCACAGAAATCATGCTTTCATGTCTAATGAATTTTAAAATTAATGTTTTATATTCATTGGTCTTAAACTGCATGGTTGAATACTAGCTTGGCCTGAAGCAATTTTTGAAGCTTATTGTTTTTCTATTTTTCCCTGTAGTTCATTTGGGTAATGAACCAGCTGTTTTGATCTGCTTTAAGCTATTTCAAGCATGTGCACAGAAAAGTAAGTTATTAACTATCTTATATTATTTTTTTTTCTTATTATTTTTATTTTTTTTTGTCAGGCCGGAGCTGTTTAACTGGAGTGTGGTGGAGCAACAGGATAATGCCATTGAGAGACTGGATCATGCCTTCAACGTTGCGGAGAAGAGTTTAGGCATCGACCGACTGTTGGACCCTGAGGGTATGACCTCCTCCTTTCTTCTTCTTGTTCACATTAGCCTTTGAAGTTGTTCTGAGTAATACAGACAGGGCTTTTTTTAGTTTCGTTTTTTGGATGAGAGGAAATGTCTTGTTACATCAACATCTAAAACAGAATTTCATCACATAATTTATGCCATGGGGGTTTAACTCATAGTTGAGGTTGTACCACTTATATCTTGTTCTTTATTAACATATCCAAACTTCCAAAGCAAAGAAAAAATTATGGCAGAGATCTAATATACAGTATATGTATGATGTTTTTTTTTCATATGGATTTGTCCATTAAAAATATGTTTGGTATATGTATATAATTAAATTATAGCACTTCATGTACACATTTTCACAGTTTAGTGTCAGTAAGCTGATGTTGTTTTAAGAAATATTTTTATTTAGAAAAAAACTGTTTTCAACATTGATAATAATAAGAAGTGTTTCTTGAGCAGCAAATCAGCATATTAGAATTATTTCTGAAGGATCATGTGACACCGAAGACTGGAGTAATGATACTGAAAATTCAGCTTTGCCTTCACAGGAATAAACTACATTATAAAATATATTAAAAAGTTATTTAAAATTGTTCCAATATTTCACAATCTTACTGTTTTACTGTACATTTGATCAAATAAATGCAACTTTGGTGAGCATAAGAGACTTTACATGAACATTTAAAAATCTTATCAACCCAAAACTTAAAAAAAAAATAGTATACATACAATTTATTTACACACATTCTTTTAATTGGAAAGCATTGCACATGTCTTCAACTTCTCACATTCATCTAATTTCTCCTCTAGGAGTTTATAATGAAATTTGCATGGGAAACTCAAATTTCTTTTCTCCTTCACAGATGTTGCTACAGCTCATCCTGATAAGAAATCCATCATTATGTATGTCACCTCCCTGTTCCAAGTGCTGCCCCATGGCGTGAGTATGGAGGCCATACAAGAGGTGGAGACCCTCCCTCGAGCTACAGTAACCAAGGAGGAGCACTTTCTCTTTCAAACCCAACAGCGTTACTCCCAGCAGGTCAGAGGAACACACACTCATAAATACACAGAGTTTAGAACGGTATGTTGTAATCATAATGCATGGACCCATTATCTCTGGCGCCACATACGTCTAATATGAAAGCATTAGACTTCTCTGGTTTCAAAAAGGTTTTTAGACGTTCTCAGGATGTAGAATGCACATCTAGCTTGTCAACACACTTCGCCAGCTGACATTGAATTATGTTTTGCAATTTGTGATCTAATTTTGCCGCTCTGCATTCCAACGTCCTCGCCGTCCTTCTCACTGCCATATCCAGCTCATCGCTCCATCACTCATCTCCTCTTTGTTTCCATCCATCTCTGTGGCTTTTGTTTTGCTTTTTTCAGTCTTTCTTGTCTTCTGTACCCCTCTTAGATCACAGTTAGTGTGGCTCAGAGTCATGTTCGCAGCCCGTCTCCCTCATATAAGCCTCGATTCAGAAGCTATGCCTTCACTCAAGCTGCCTACGTCAAGACGCCTGAACAGCAGAGGAAGTTTCTCACCGCACAGGTTTGTTTCTGTTGACTGCTGTTTCCTCCTTGTTGCCGGGCATTGCAGCTGTGTCTACAAAAAACTCTGACTGATATCAGTGGTGTCGCATTTCACTTCCTAAAGCTTGTCCCAAGTTATTGATTGAATTTATGATTTTTGCCTTCCAGCCAATAAAACTGACAAAAATTCCATAGATTTGCAATGAGGAAGGGACCTGAGGGAGAGACTTGTTGGTGGGCACTTTTGACCAAGTATGGGAACAAGCCAAACTCAATGGCCTAGCATTATGAACACCACTCACATTTTCTTAGGAAAATGTAAAAATCTAGTTTATCATGCAGTATTAAAAAATGTGAATTTAGATTTTCATCTGCAAACGTAATCTCTGTTTGACTAACTTCCTGTTTCAACTCCCAGCCATCAATCCATTCAACTTTGTCTAATTGATGGAACCCTCCCACATTGTTACATTTTGAATATTTTTTTACATTTTCATAGGAGAATGTGAGTCGTTCTTGTCTATGGAAAAACACAGTGTTATTAAGTGTTGTTATTGTTAACTAAAAGTATTCAAATTTAGAATTTTCGGTATTTGTAATACATCTAAAATAAAATATAATTTTTACGTGAAGAACATAAACAAATGAAAAGTAAATGCCACCATGGCTGGGAGCATTAGACCAACTGCAACAATGAGAAATTAATGGCATATTAAGATGATTTTAGGCAAAATGCCTGAAAAATCATAAATATAGTAACTAGTTTATCACTTTCGGACAATAGGTGGCGCTGTGAACAAATTGATGTGGTATGGTCAGAGTTAGGTGACAATGACACATGCAAAGCTTGATGTCGAAATGCCAAAGCATTGCAGAGATACAGCCTCAGAGTCGTTTTGGCATCATGTGATTAACTTTGTTGATGCCGTATACGAAAACAGTTTCGTCTATCGACATGGATTCCATACATTTTTGCTGGCATTGTCTGATGATGATCTGACTTGAATTTGAGAAAAATCTGACAAACGGTCAAGGAGGAGTTAAAAAAAGTAGGTTTTCATAGAGAATAAAAATTTGGCTGACTATGGCAAAATTGGTATCTATGTTCTCGGCATGACCCAAGAAATCTACATTACAATATTCATTACAATAGGCTAATTTAATCAAAAGTTATTAGCATTTTTGGAAAATTCATTATTACTTTGGACCACAAGTTGGCACTGTCTTGACTTTGAGTACCTTCAGGGCATGTTGCCAAAGACACTTACAGAGTTTGTGCGTTCGTAAAATGCATTCGTAAAATATAGCATTTTATGACAAAATTCTAAAAAGCCGACACCCAAAAATGGCCGATATGGGAAAATTGGATATCGTTCGACTCGCCATGCAGCGCCAAATCTAAAGAGATCAGTTTGGTGAATTTTTCAGAAATTACGAAAACCGTTCAGAAGTTATAAGCATACATTTTTCATATCACCTGACCACTAGGTGGCACGAAAAATTCAAAATGGCGGAAACATTTTCATAATTGAAAATGCTGTAGGGATCGAATCGTCTTGAACCAAGGAATTTTGTTTTTTGTTTTTAGCGCTTACGGTTCAAAAGGTATTAAGATAAACATGAGTGCAACTTTGGACAGTTGGTGGTGCTAGAGCGATTAAGAGACTCCAAATTTTCAGACTGTTCTCTTTCTGCCAAATTTCATAACTTTCACATAACAAAATTAACTTTCACATAACAAAATCACATAACAAAATCACTAAAAATAAAATAAAATATAAACTGAAAATAAAAAATGCTAATTCAAAATATAAATAAATACTATAATAGTATATAAATGAAACTAAAATAACACTGGTACAAAACTCTCGGTGTTATGGGTGGTTTCCAAGGCCTTGCTATGTGTTTGCTTATGTCTTCTGAACTTTAGTATATCGCTTTGGTGTTCTGGGTAGTTGCTAGGTGGTTAGTCACCCCAAAGATATTTTGGTCACTAAGATATGACTCAAGTCTCTCCTTTACTGTCAGTCTATGAGTCTGTCAGTCTGTTTCATGGTCCATCAGGTGAAAACTGTAGGTTAAAAGTTGTTTAGAAAAGAAATAGCACACCTCTTCTCAACAAGCTGTGTGATTTGAGGGTGTTATTGTCCACAGCGCAAATTGTACGAAGTTATGCACCAAAATGTAATACTTGTGGTTAGGAATTTGTTTGAATATGAGCAACACCACAATCCCCCCTAAAAAAATCTAAATCATTACTCAACACCATGAGGCCCCTCACAATCTTCAAATTCAATCTTAAACCTCCCTGATATTATCAGTCAGCTAGTGCATTTCACTTGAATACACACAAGGGCAGAGGGTATTTCCCCAAACAGGAAAAGAAAATTAGAAGGCTAACTTTAAAGACCCAGCTTTTGAGGATGAAACAGCCAGAAGTACTCTAGGGGCTTTAGTTACAAGCGTATAGTGTGTACCCATGATTAGCCAACCACCCCTACTGCCTCATTGCCAATACGCTCTTTAGGCAAGCCTTGATTTAAAGACAAAAAACTCAATATCTTTATTATTTTTAAATCCATTCCATCATCTAACCCATTTGTCTACCGTCTATCTGCCTGCAGTCTCCAGACAAGCCAGATGAACTGCGACCGTCCCCCAGTCCCCTGCCACAGGGGCTAAATGAGCTGGAAAGCTACCAGAGTGCCCTGGAGGAGGTCCTGACCTGGCTGCTCTCCGCGGAGGACGGCTTGCAAGCCCAGCCACCCATCTCCTCTTTTGTCGAAGAAGTCAAAGAGCAGTTTCACACCCATGAGGTAATTCGCCTGTTTGTCTTTTAAAACTTTTGAGGTGAAAGTAGACGAGCATGTTGATGATTCTGCCGACCTCAGGTGAGATTTTCCCGGCTGGTGATCTATTGTTGCATTATGTAGCATTATGTCTAATGTAGCATTAACTTTCACATTTCAATGTACCTACTATGCTATAAAAAAAAAAATTAAGTTTGATTAGTGTACTTGAATATCTAACTGGATTTAGGTTGAAATGTCAATTCTGAACATTAAATTAGAGCTTCATCAGAATCAGAATCATCATGTATTCTGTATCTTCATTTTTATCAGAATGTCATAACTATACTTCCAGTGAAATAACCAACGCTATCTCATGACCAATTTGTACGAATTCATACGAGTGATTAAAAGGTGGCTAATTCGTCCAAACCCACGTGATGGATAGGTTTAGTGGCGGGGTCAGGGGTAGGTCATTCGTACGAATTCATACGAATTGGGCAACTCGCAAAATATGTACGATTTAGCAAAAATCGTACGAATTCATACAAGTGTGGTCATTTGAATTCGTACGAATTAGCCACCCCGTAAAATTCATATACATACTTAAATAACATACTTTTCCAATCATTTAGTTCACTTAAACTGCACCCCTCAATTAGGACTGCACAATTTATCGAAGTATCGCAAATGCATATATCGCGATATGCATATCGCAACGGCTTGCAATAACTGCGGTCATGAGCAAAAGACAAAGAGAAAATCACTCGCTGCTCTTGGCTAAATAACTTTTGTAGCTTTAATAAGAATCAGTTTATATTTAATTAATACAGTGAAAACTAAGCAGTGTTTTATTTTTGCATTTGATTATTCAGTTTCTGTTGTTCGATAAACCTAATGTAGGCCTCCCTGAAACCCTAAACCCCGTGGTTTACAATGATGTTAAATATGCACTTCTTATGCTACAGTAAAATACTGCTGTTCACTTTCAGATGTTGTAGGGATGTTTTCTTGTCACAAAAAGTATATATCATTTTAAATATATTTTATAGATAATTTAAGTTTATTTTACACGTATCGCATATCGAATATCGCATTATTTAATGAGTTATTGCATAGCGCAATTTTCTACAATATCGTGCAGCCCTACCCTCAATTAAAATCAGCTGAAATCTCCATCCAATCAACAACTGATGTGGATAGAACCAAGTCCCCGCCCTACTTTTTTTTTTTTTTTGTAATCCATTTACCTCGGATGTTCATCAACACGGAAGATGTCGCTGCTTTCATTACATTGTGACTTAAATGTTCTTAATGCTGCCTTTGGGTTGGTTTACACAGAATGCGTTTTTGCTGTTAAAAATGCAAGACGCAGGTCGGTGGAACGGAAAAAAGCGCTAGGTCTAGAGATGCGTTTTTAAAAGTTGAACTTCTTTTAACTTGAGCACCACGTTTTTAGAATGCCGTGTAATGCGCAAGAGACGCTGCAAAAGACACGAGTGCAGCGGTTAAAGACGTCCGTCTAGCGCATTTGCATTGAAAAACAATGGAAAAGTAGCGCAGTGGAATGGAAAAACACGTTCTGTGTGAACAGCCCCTTTGAATGTTGGAAGGATCATTTTGAAAGATATGGGCACATGGACATAAACACAATGGTGGGAAACTGTTTGGGCTCTCTGAAGGCTTCCAAATTTCCAAGTGTAATTTAAAGAAATCATAGCGGAAGTTATTGCTGCACTAGCTATAGTTGGTGGTAAATTGGTATTGGTCTACATTCAAATAATTGTGAATGTTGACACTACAATTTAGTTTAGCATTTTAGTGTTTAGCATTTTGTGTCATTGATATTGACAACAAAGTATCACATAACTGTGTTTCTGCTGACCTAGTAAAAGTAGTAAAGTAGTATTAAAGTATAAAGTAGTTGTGTTGCTGCATTAAAAAAAGGTTAAACTATTATTGGTAAGTGAAAAAGAGAAACAAATCAATACCAAAACCACTTGATGTCTCAATTATGATGTCAACGCGTATAAGTAGGACCTTTCCAGAAGGACAAGTGTACAGCTATTATGTTATGTAAGCAAAAAATTGGAGGACTACACCCTAAAAAAGACAATGTTGTCATGCCCCAAGTCTTTTTAGCATCAGCAGAGTATAGCGATTGCCTATAGAGGTGAAGATGTTCCAGGAAAGGCTAAAGCTTGCTGTATTTTATTTGATGTGATTTCTTAAGCTTTGGATTCCTACATAAGCTCAGAGTCTTATGATACAACCTTTGCCCAAGATTGAAGGGCATGCAGAGAAACAGTCCAGACTAAACATTTACACCTCTTATTGGTGTCTTTAAACGTTAGGATTATTCAACAATTAAACATTAGTTTTGTCTAATTTAAAAAGTAAACAGTGTTTGGTAAGTTACTCAAAAAACTTTAATTACTAGCTTCTAATTTCATCTTCAAAAGTGTAATTAGATTACTTCACTAATTACTCTCTCTAAAAAGTATTGCATTCATTATTACTAATTACTTTCTAAATTCCATATCAATCTTGACCAATTGAACAATACAGGGATAGACATTAAAAACATTTTAAGACGTTAAGTTTTGGTTTTAAATCAACTATTTTTTAATATAGAATTGTTCTATGGTCTATACTATTTAAAGCAATTACATCAGAAGTTACTGTAATTAAATTACAGAAAGATTTTCATTTACTTTTTCAAGGGAAAAGTATTTAAATTACAGTTATTATTACTTAGTAATGCATTACACCCAACACTGCAAATAAATACTAGTTTTGTCCAAAATTTACTGTTATTTTCATGCATTTTTCATGTTTGCTCTAAAAACTACTTAAAAATTTCAAACTTTATTTGTCTAAAAATTTGAATCTGCTGTAAGTCTATGGGCCCTATTTTAACAATCTGAAACGCAAGTATCAAGCGCGAAACGCAAGTAACTTTGTGGGCGGATCTCGACGCAAATCTAAAATGGGTTGGTCTGAAGTAGCTACATTACTCATAGGTGTGGTTTGGGCGTAACGTGAAGCGTTAGCGATCAGAGCGTCATCTCACATTCCCTTTAAGAGCAGGCGCTTGTTCCATGGCGGATTGCTTTTATAACGGAGGATTTGCCAGGCGCATGCCAGGAGCGGCTCACAGCCGAGGAGACCGACGTTCTCGTCAGGGCCGTAAAAGACAGAGAAGTTACATTGTATGGGAATGGGAGAAACCCACCCAAATTAGCTTCGGTTTAACAGGCGTATAATAATTTTGGTAAATGTGTAAGCTAGATTTACGCCTATTTTTTTCACATCTTCATGCCATGGACACCACAATGATTTCCCTCGTATGGAATATTTTTCCTTGTAATAATGTATGGTTTGCAAAAATGACAACTGCTGCGTCTGTGTGTAGATGAGAGAAGCAAAGTGTATGTGGTTGTGCACACGCTACATTATGGCCAAGCATGCGCCCTTAAAATAGCATCTGACTTTAGACTAGGTTTTTCCTGGTCTGTGGCGGAATTGTTTTCTGGAACTGCAAAATAGCACCAGGGAACGTTTGCGCCAGAACACGCCTCCTCTTTTCGCTGAACCGCCCCCGGGAGCGCAAGTTAATTTACCGACGTGCGTCTGTGGAGGGAAAAGTCTGCTGTGCGTCGGGTGCAATATAGGAATGATACATGCTTTGGTGTACAAAGTCAATTGCGCTGGGTGCAAGATAGGGCCCTATGTTGTCCAAGAAATGCACTTCAGTTGACACTTCCATGTGACACTTTTCACGTTTGTTCCATATCTGACATCTGGTCAATATAAGACTGATGTTTTAGACTTGTGTGAGACGTATAGAAATGGCTCTAAATACGGTCAGGTGATTAATTTCTTCAAACTAACTTTGAACCCAAGGGGTGAAGGATACTGTCTGAAAGTTTTAAGACTAAGATATATTATCCATGAAGTTGTGGGCTGTTATTATTATCCAGATCTGCGTATGCCCCCTGTGTTTACCGTCTCTGAATAAATCAGATTTCTCCATTCATGACAGATGGTATTATGAGTGTTTACCCTCAGGTTCATATTCCAACATCTTTTAGAATGGTTGGTCTGGGAGTCAAAGGATCAAACTGTGCCTTGCGTGGGTGTGAATTGAAAAGTTATCTGGAGACATTTAATGACTGAAAGAATGGCAGGATATAATGAGTGAAAAAAGTCATTGCGAGAAGGTGTCAAAGCAGATATGCAAAGAGTTTTTTCTAGTTGACAGTGCAAAGAAACAATGACAAGTTACGAGTTCTTAAAGTGATTTATTGCTTCGAGCACATTTTTGTTTGTTGACAGGTTTGCTTTGAATGTTGTTGCCTGTTTGAGGCCATTTAAAAACAATAACTTGTGTTAAATTGTATTACAATTTTTAAAAAGTTGTATATTTTAATATATTTTGAAATGTAATTTATTCCTGTGATGGCAAAGCTGAATTTTCAGCATCATTACTCCAGTCTTCAGTGTCACATGATCCTTCATGAATCATTCTAATATGCTGATTTGCTGCTCAAGAAACATTTCTTCTTCTTATCAATGTTGAAATCCATGGTGCGTGCTTAATATTTTTGTGATACATTTTGTTTTCAGGATTCTTTGAATAGAAATCTTTTGTAACAATGTAAAAGTCTTTGTCACTTTTGATTAATTTAATGCATCCTTGCAAAATGTATAAAAATTATAATTTAATATACATTATTATGTTGAATTTTACAATTTGCATATCAAAGATTGGTTTGACTCAAAAGTTTGGTTTCTTGCAAAGCTAATGGGATCATTGCCTTTTGTTTCTTTACATGTTATGCGTCTTCAGTATACGTCATCTTATTTTGTTTGCAATAAAATAATTACTTTAATTCTATATTTTGTCAATTGAAGATGGGAAATGTTTAAATGTAAATGTTTTACCATTGCGCTGTACTTCACTGTACTATTGCCCTGTAATTGTCCAGGGCTACATGGTGGAGTTAACGTCTCATCAGGGCAGCGTGGGCCGGGTTCTGAAAGCAGGAAGTGTGTTATTGTCTGGAGGGCAGCTGACTGATGATGAAGAGAGGGAGGTGCGGGAACAGATGAATCTGCTCAACTCTCGCTGGGAACATCTGCGTGTGGCCAGCATGGAGCGACAGAGCAGGTGGTCACATGTTTGCATGATGAGCCTTTATTTAGCCAGAAATATTAACAGAGAGACATAAACCTATGCTATTTACAAATCCGTATATAACTGAGGTTTTGGAACATTTCTAGGCTTCATGAAGTTTTGATGGGCCTGCAGCACCAGCAGCTAAAGCAGCTCTCTGATTGGCTGGACACGACCGAAACTCGGATTAAAAGAATGGGAGCACAGCCTTTAGGACCTGAACTTGATGACATAAAGCGCCAAATTGAAGAGCAAAAAGTATGTCCTGTAATTTTTTTGTGGTTAGTTTTAATCAAAATAAATAAAAAAACAAGTAAAGACGTAATTGTCCCTACAGCTCTTACAGGAAGATCTGGAGCTGGAGCAAGTGAGAGTGAACTCTCTGACTCATATGGTGGTGGTAGTAGATGAAAACAGTGGTGATGGTGCCACCGCGGCCTTGGAGGAAAAACTCCTGGTAAATGTTGTTTTATTTATATGCAAAACTTGATTTCCCCAGTCTTAGGATCAATATTCTATCATACTATCAAAAACCAAACACTTTCTGTAACTGTAACTACAGGCCTAAAGTCTGCCTCGTTGATTGGACTCAATAACTGTGGTATAATGTTTTGTTTTACTTTGATCAGCCTTCCATAACACCCCTATGTTACCTACACAGAACCTTGGGGAACGCTGGGCAGCGATCTGCAAATGGACTGAAGAGCGTTGGATCCTCCTTCAAAAGATCCTACTGTGCTGGCAACATTTCTCTGAGGAGCAGGTAGTGAATCGTGCTTCCAGATTGTGCTGGAAAAGCTTTTACAATGCATTTAGCAGCTCTGAAAACGCCTTTTGAATGCTGCCTGTTAAATGACTATAATGAGAGCATGTCTGGGGAAACATAAAGGCTTTGAAGACCTCTTTTCTCAAGAGAATCAGCACGATAACATCACCAGTGCTCAAAAGAAACAGGAAAACTAGCAGTGCAGAACACATCTCACAATCTCCCTTTAATCCGCTGTCGTTGTTTTATAGCTGCTGTTTGATTCTTGGCTGACTCAAAAGGAGGAGTTAGTTCAGTCTATCCAAAGAAGTGGCACAAATGACCCAAATGAAGTAGCCGCCAACCTAAGGAAGCTTGCTGTAAGTGGCCACACTCACTGAAACATTAAAGTCAACCCTACTTTGCTTGATTTCATTCATCAGGACTTGATGGTTAATCATGCATTTTGATTTTTCATTATTGAATATGCTGCATGACATGTAAAAATCACATTAAAAAAGGAAAATAGGTCTCAAATGCTATTTCATTTTGAAATCCTTTTTAATGGGTCTGAAATCAGGCCTTTTTAATAATGCAACACAATTTCCAGCTAGCATTAAATGGCTGACCTCTCTTAGATATTGTGTAGTTGTGTTTTTCTTTTTAAGATTCTGACTTGAAAACCGGAATGCATTTCATAACTTAAAGATTGCCGGCGGAATTTCGTTCCTCAGATTTTAAAAGCAGACCTGGAGTTGAAGAGGCAGACAATGGACAAGCTTTGCTCCCTCGTTCAAGATCTGTTGACCAACATTAAGAGCAAAGAGGCCGCTGTGAAACTAGAGGCGAAGCTGGAAAGGTTTGCTCAGCGCTGGGACAAATTGGTACAGTCGCTTCAGCTCACCAGCACCAAGGTGGTTAAACTAATGCCATTCCATTTACTGTGTCTCATCTTTTCCGCAGTACTGTTCCATCTATTTCTATTTCACTCAAAATTTGATATGGCTTCCCTGCATGTCCCTGCAATCACTCTGAATAAATAAACCGCTCTCACTGTATCTCACCCTCTCTTTTTCATGTGCACTCAAGAATCAGACTTCTGTACACTTACACATGCATGTCTTACAACTTTTGTCCCTCTTAGTTTTCAACTATTGTCACCACATCCCAGTCAGAGCACACGCACACAACCATGGCAACTGTCACCAAGGTGACCACGAACCAGAAAAAGATGGTGAAGCATACTAAGGAGGGCATGTCTACCCCTCCACCTCAGAAGAAGCGGATTGTCGTTGATTCGGAACTGAGGAAAAGGTGAGCTTGCATACCTTGATTTCATCACAGGTCACTAAATATGAATGACCCAACAGAAATAGGAGACTTAGTGTGTGTTTTTTTCTTCTTAATCACAGTGGTACTGACTGTGGTTTATTCTTAAAAGACACCATGACAAGCACACTTTTATCCTGTGTTGATGGGTTGAAACAAAGTTGAGGTGGAACATCTTGAAGGGCTTGTCCATTTTTTTTAAAAGAGCTCATAAGGATTTAATTACATCACAACTATGAACATGATTTGATACTTTCTATCTGCCAGTAAGAATTAGGGGAAGGGACATTTGAGTATTCGTTTGGACAGAAATAAGTGCAGTGTGTGTGTGTGTGTGTGTGTGTGTGTGTGTGTGTGTGTGTGTGTGTGTGTGTGTGTGTGTGTGTGTGTGTGTGTGTGTGTGTGAATTTTAAATGTGTATATCTGCTAAAAGTCAATTTTGTCAACTTGTTAGGATACAGATCAAAGCTAATACACAACAAATATAAGGCACAAAACCAAAAAAAAATTCATCTATCCATCCGCTTGTGTAGGGTCGTGGAATAAACATTGATATTTTGAAAGTTTGATCTAATGTAATCCTTTTAGTCATAATTCTATTTCATTTTATAGGACTAGATTTAAGGTTAAAGAATTGCTGATACAAGTCAAACTTACAAACACATCATACTGTACAAGTTTGTTGTCATAAAACCATGTGTGAGCATGTCTAATTCTTGAAAAAAGACTGTTCATCTTGGTCTCCACTTTTTTGCATGATACAAAAACTTAGTGTATTTATCTAAATAAGATATTGCATGAAAATCAAGTGAAATTTAGTTTTTTTTTTATTCCTTAATTCTCAAGGGAATTTTTGTTGTGTAAATGGCAATGCTGAAGTGAAGGCTTTTTCATCTAAATAAGCACGTTTACAGCCTGTATGAGTTCAACTCCACTTCTAGCTTGAGTTAAGAAATGATCCTGAACCACAAAGCCTGCAGTGAGGAGGGAAATGCTAATCAATGCTAATCAATGCCAACAACATTCAAATGACTAACAAACAAACAAGAATAACTCATTTGTTTTGCTGTTCTCCCATCGATTTCCCTGCAGATTTGATGTGGACTTCACTGAAATTCACAGTTTTATGACTCGGTCAGAGGCTGTTTTGCAAAATCCAGAGTTCTCAGTTTCCCGTAAGGAGGGCAGTGTGGCAGACCTCTATGAGAAAGTGCTGGTAGGTAACATTAACATGTTTTGTAGTGATTCACCTGTTTCATACAACAAATGAATGTGTGCTGAGAAGATATTAGACTGCAAAGTGTATTATATTACATTAGAATAGTTTTGAACTTAATTGTGATTGTATGCTAAGTATTTTCTTATGAAGATAATAATAATAATAATAATAACTATTAAAATCTATAATAAGTATATTAAAATTGTTTAAATTAAGTAAAGTGTAATAGTTATATTTTAAAAGGTGTATGAAAATGCAATTATTAAAACACTTAAAGTGTTTTTTGTTTATTGTGTGATTCTTTCTGCCATTTTTGAGGCAATTGACAGGGAAAAACCAGAAAAGTTCAGGAAGTTGCAAGAAGCCACTCGTTCAGCTCAGGCTTTGGTGGATCAACTCACTAGCGGTAAAAGGGATTATTTTCATATGCACATTAATTAATTCGATTTTCGCCCCTTGATTTTCAATCAGTCTTGTATAATTTTAAAACTTGCTTTTGTTTTCCTGTAAAAAAGAACATGAATATCTCCCGTTTTATTTGGAAAGCAATAATCAGCATTTTGCTGCTAATTAAAGTATTAAAATCCTGCATAATGCCAGCTTTATTAATAATGGATGGAGATGTACATCGATGGGACATTTCTTAGCTATTTTGAAAGTCTAAAACCTTTGGCTGCTTAATTGCCTCAGCAAATGCTGTTTCAATATGCATGAGTCTCATTTGTCCTAATGGATCTTTCTCTAAAGATAATCAGAAATCCGAGGACATCGAGCTAGCGGCTCAGCAGTTACGTGCTCGATGGGTTGATTTCTGCGCTCTCCTAGCCGAAAGGCTGGCGTGGTTGGCCTACCAGACCAAAGTCCTGGCTTTCTACAATCTCTTCCAGCAACTTGAGCAGGCTGTGGCGACCGCTGAGAACTGGCTCAAGGTCCAATCGCCGCCCGCGTGCGAGCCGGAGCCTCTGAGGATTCAGCTTGAGCGTTGCAGGGTAACCACCAGCGTCTGTCCTAGTGCATGGGGTCTTGTTCCTCTGTAGATTTGTCTTTCAATGTGTGTCTGTTCTGTGTCCATATACAGGGCACAGTCTGTCTTTTCCTGTGTCTGGCCAGGTAATGCCCTTTACCTGCTGCATGTGTTCATCTGATCTCATGCAAAAAAAAAAAAAAAAAAAAAAAAAAAAAACTGTTTTATAATGCCAGACAAGACAAATTACCAAATTTTTTCTTGATCTTTTGAGATAAAAGAGCTTGATTTACTTGGTAAACATGCTATAACTTTCGGAACTTCCTTCACAATCCTATCAGTACGTCCTTCCAAAGATTCCCAACATTAGAAGCGAGCAGATGTTTTTTTTTTTTTTACTTTATTTTTAGCAAGGTCCCTGAAGTTTAGACTCTTTTTGGCACAAGAAACACAACATTATAGTTGGGGGAAAAATGTATGATATGAAAAAACTCCAATCTTATGTTTTCACAAATAATTAATATATGTAATGCAAACAGTTTTTTCATTTAAAGGGGCCTATTTTTAATAACTTGCTTTGTTATTTATTTATTTTTAAGTGCATGAGAAGTTGAACGCTTAGTTATGGGTTCTTAGTTTTGCTGACAGATCCAATATAGTTGCCACTCTGGTTTTTGCATGACATTGTGACAGGTTCACAAAACATTTTGAAATAATTCTGTCATTTATTTCAAAAGATCATGGAAAATCATTCTCAATAAACAATCTGTTTGTGAAATTTAAAGGGGACTCTGACTGACCAGACTGGTGAATTTTAACTGCGTTTTTTTTTGCAATTTTACTGTGATTATGGTACTTGTAAAATTGGTACACAAAAATTAATGCATTTCCACTGTCTGATGGCTGTGGACTAATTTCAGTGGGGTAGACGTGGCCTGTTAGATTAATGAATGTGATATAACAGGCAGAGAGACAAATTCAGTGATTAAACCTGCAGAGCTTTGATAACTCAAACTTTTTTAAAAGTCTCTCTTTGTTCATCTGTTCTTACCTCTTTTATCCATGAGTATATCTGTCCTTGACAGCTTTCTATATGAACATCTTTCTTGCTTCTGTCTCTTGACCAGATCCTAGTGTCTGTAATGTGTCTTTCAGAAGAGACATGTCTCCCTAAAGACCTTGAGTGTCTGATGATTTGCTCATTTGATGTGGTTAACCAGTTCGTTGTCTTACTATTCTCCAGCCCAGGTTTACTCATTTAATATCACACACACACACACACACACACACACACACACACACACACACACACACACAGGGTTTCAATATTTCATGTCCATGTATCAAAAAAAAACAAAAAAACTGAGACACTCATATGGCACAAGACAGCGATAATGTGATTTATAAGATCACTTTATTAGATGTAATGTGTTTTATTAGACCTATTTTATTGGCAATTGGGATTTCTAAACAACATACCATAAATAAGCTACATGTACGCTTTATTAAAGGAAAGAAGGTGCCATGAAAGAGTTGTGGAGAGAAAACTCAAAACTAAAGATGAGATTTTATGAAGTTTTGATTGAATTTGTGAAGTCTGTAAAAACAATTGCCGCACAACAAACCCATATTTTCTGCATTTGAATCAGCATAGACACTTTGAAGTTATGAGTAAAGTTATAATTTCTAAATAATCATGTTTAATCCCACTTCAGGAGACGAGGGCGGACTGCAAAAAGATGGGGCCATTTTCCTTCCAGTATTTGTGCTGTTATGTGACTTAGTTTAAAATGTTTACAAGACCAGTGCTTTATTTCATTTCACAGGATGAGATCGCTCGCCTCTCCGCTCTACAACCACAAGTGGACAAGCTGCATGAACAACTTCAGGAGCTGCGGCAGAAAGAAGAGACGCCTGTTCTCTTTGATGCTGACATCTCTGCCTACCAAGAGCACTACCACCAAGTCCTCGAGGACCTGAGGGCCAGGGAACGACAGCTTGTTCTGGGTGAGGGATGTCTTGTGCTATGCTATTTGGGTTAACGTTGAGGGAGTTTAAAAGTGGATCACTCACATACTGTACTGTGACAGCACTTGTACGTAGGATTCAGACTGCAGTGTGGTGTGGTTTGATCACGTTAGCTTCTGAGCTGGCAGCATTTTCATAAATCTTTCAAATCAACGAGTGTCTCTACCCTATTATGCTACACAAGCCTCTGAAAGTTTCATGGTTTTGTTCTAATCTTTACATAATCTCTGGCTGAAAGGTAAGTCGTGTCTAATGAGTTTCTACACAATCCAGAAAGATTCTTAAAACTTCAGTCAATTCAAGACACCTGCATGTATCCACCATATTTTATTTTCTCGTGTGCTGAATGTGTGGGCAAAATCCTCTGAATTATGCAGAATGGTCAAATTTAAATAACAGAGCTGAGAGCCCTTCACTATTAATAGTAGCTGAAAGTATAATCAGATTGGTTAAAGTGTAAGAAATGTCATATATTAATCGCTTTTTTATTGCCAGTGTGTGAACAGCCTGTAATGAAACAAAAAAAAAGCCTTAGTTTGTCTATGAAAGCCTGTAGACCGATTTTTATGTGAAGAACGTTTTTGCCGGGAAAATCAAAAGGATGTTCATCTGTTCAATGACACATGAAATGAATGTAAATACAGCTATTCTGTACTGTAATGTCAGTGCATCATGCAAAGAAAAGAGATTTTTCCGAACTATAGTCTCACATAGTCAGATATAGACTGTAGTCTCAAATATACTTTATAATCTAACCATCATAATGGTGGGCAATCATTTTAATTAACTCATCTGTCGACATGTTGCCGGTGAATTGCAAAGCTAGTGCAGACATATACACATGATCGCTAAATTCAGATGCTTTCTTAAGCGCTGTTTTCTCACCGCTGTCATTTTTGTTGTGTGTTTATTTTGTTTTGGAGAGGAAAGCGCGCAGCACATATTTTCATACTCATCTAAACATCTCTATCAGCAGCGTGGACGGTGTCAGGATTTTCGTTAATAGTATATTGCTCGCTGAAAATGTATTTCTAACTTTGTTACTTCTAAGCGAAGAACAACGGAAAAAAACGTAGCCTAATATCGGGTCTCTTGTTGGTGTGCACAAGTGCGAGCACTGAATTCTACATATAGCCCCTTTAATAGTAAATTATTTGTGAAAAACAAACATGCAGACAATGGGACATTCGTTGAACTTAGTAAATGATAGACATTAGATTTTTTTGATATTGCAGATATTGTATAGGTGACTGTGTTTAGACTTGTCTTGTCTTCTTTTCTCTTGCATTAGTCCAGTCTAGTCTTCCACCAGCACGTTATAAGGATGTGATGGCAGCGCTGCTGGCCTGGCTGCAGCAGTGTGAGAATAAACTAGCCATCCCGTCCACAGCAGTGACCGAGTATCCTGTCATGGAGCAGAGGCTCAAAGACATCATGGTTTGATCATAAGATACTTGAAAAGCATTTACAAATCTTCCACTACAAACTCTTGAACCATAGTGTAAATTGTTTGTTTACACGTTTCGATGAAGTCAGCCTACTAATCATGCAAGATTTCAAGTGTGATCCTGCACATCAAACTGGGATACAAGAAAGTATCTGATCCTCAAACAATTACACACTTCACTGTTAACTGAAATCTTTAGTAGGATCATAGTAAAAACATAATTGTAGTCATAAATACTACTTTGTACTTTATAATGTAAATATTACTTTGGCTTCTAAAAAAAGCAATGGTGGTAGCCAAAACATATTTAGAAAATACAAAATTGCATAAAACTTAAGACTGCCTCACTTTAATACATTGTTTAATTCACATATTTACCAAAATACCACATATACTAGGTGATAGGAACATTTCATAAGGCATGTATTCGTTTTTATAATAATAATAAAAGATTATTTGCAGTTTTGTGTTAATATTATTGGTTTTATTTATTAAACATGCAGTGTAAATGCCTAATAATATTGGTAATATTAACAAACTGAATGAGTGCCGAAATATTTTTGCAGGCAATTCAAGCAGCACAGAAGGAGCATCAGGGTGACGTGGATGACCTCAATAAGATGGCCGAGCAGGTGTTCCAGAAAGCACCTCCTGAGATCTATCAGAAGTACCGAAATGAGCTGGACAACGTGATGGTGCGATGGCGGCGTGTGTCTGAGCAGCTGGAGGAGAACATCCAGAAGCTGCAGGATCACATGACCAAATTACAGCAGTTCCAGGCACGTGCTGAAACAATATGCTGATGAGGCTTTTCCCCAAATTACACTGGCTCTAGTTTCTCTGTAGCAGAAACACTTCACCTATACCACGCTGGGTGCTTTCCAAGTAGAATGCACTTGAATGCAGGCACCTGGAGATGTTGGCTGTGTCTCAACACCTTGTCAGCTGCCTATTCAGAGAGCTTGCTTGGTTTTGAACCACATCCTTCAGAGAAAAGTATTTTGTTTAAAGGTTGCTCTTTTTTTATTTTTTTTATCTCAGGTGGCTATTCTGGGTTCGATAGAAAATAAGCTCAATCGATAGCATTTGTAAATTGTAGTTATTTGTCACTTGCTCTTTTTTTAAAGGAAAAATCAAGGTTGCAGTGAGACACTTACAGGGGAAGTGAATGAGGCCACTTTTCGGAGGATTTAAAAGCATAAATGCGAAGCTTGTGATTTTCACACTTTCATTCTTTTGTTAAAACTTGTGTATTATTTGAGCTGTTTATTTTATAAATTACATTATTTAAGGTCATTTAAGGGTTTAAGGCGTTGTCATGGCAACAAAGTTGTAAAATTGGTTATACTGTAACTTTACGCAGAAAAGGTTAGTAAGCTATTTTTTTTTTTTTTTTACACACATACTGTTTACACCTTGTGGCACTAATTTTGAAACTGAGTATTTTAATGTTTAAAGATTTACATGCCTTTCCTTGAGCCCAAACAGTAGAGCATAGCGCTAGCAACACCAAGGTCATGGGTTTGATTACCAGGGAAAAGAAGACCTAATAGAATGTAAATGTGTACCTTGAATAAAAGTCTCTGCCAAATTGATAAATGTATACCACAAGTGCTTTCGGTTGAGCTTATCTCAAAATATTCCTTTGAATGGAGTTTGTTATATTTAATTAAAGTTGCAACTTCAACTCAGGTGTTTATCCTTAGCAAAAACAAATTCCTATGGGTTGTGTATGATAAAAACATGCATTTTCTGATAGACATCATTTTATCCAATGGTAGAATGACACGAAGACTCTGCAGAAGTGGATGGCAGAGGTCGATGTTTTCCTGAATGAGGAATGGCCAGCTCTGGGAGACGCAGAGGCTTTGGAGAAACAGTTGGAACAGTGCACGGTGAGGACAGTCTTTATTTATTTAGCAATAAAAACTAAGTTTGTGTTCCCAAACTTGGAATAAAGCTCTAGAGCAAGATGTGCTAAAAAAAAGTGATCCATAGAACTCACTATTGTGTTTCACGAACATGGCCCAAAAATTAAAATTCAGAAGAGAGTGTTTTTTTATGCAGAGGCAAAGCATAGCCTAAATGAAAGCATTGGTCTGGAAGAGGAAGAACTGTTTCTCATTAAGATGAAATCTGCGAAAATATGTTGTTGGGAGACCTGCTAATATAGCCGCAGCGGTGGTTGAATAAGCCGTAAAGCCATTGGGACCTGACTCAGTAAAGACCCTGTCTTCTCTTTTCAGGCAGTGGCAAGAAATGATTTTTCATATTACTAGTCATTAGAACTGTAGCTTAAACATGAAATTATATTTCTCAAATTGCAGTTCAGTATTTTTTCTGCCCTATGGTAAGTTAGCTGTAATGATGGTGATGGCTTTGCTTCTATCTAGTAGAACTGGGTCAACACATTGCCGTGACCTGTTTTTAGGATGGCCAAGACCATCTATTTCAAACATTCTGTTATGATTTGCCAGGCTCTGGTGAATGACATCCACACCGTCCAACCAAGTCTGAACGGGATCAATGAGGTGGGACTGGCCTTGAAGAGGGAAGCTGAGACACCGTTTGCCATCAAAATACAGAAGATGCTTGATGAGCTCAATGCTCAGTGGGAGCTCATTTGCAAACAGGTAATTAACATGCCACATGGGCTTATGGTGCATTATACTAATTAATTACGAAGTGAGGTACAATTTAGTCATCTTAAAAAGCCCACGCATACCATTTTCGCACCTAGGCAATATCCAAGTGAAACTTTTTGATGTTATTAGAGCATTGCCTGCAGTTTCAGGTAGACGTTGAAGCAAAAAATAACTGTATTGTGGTTGGTCCTCAGGCTTATGCAAAGAAATCTGCCCTGAAAGGGGGGCTGGACATGACGGTGAGTTTGAGGAAGGAGATGCAGGAAATGCAGGAGTGGATCACTCAGGCGGAGGAAGAGTACCTGGAACGAGACTTCCAGTACAAAACACCCGAGGAGCTTTTTAAGGCTGTGGAGGAGCTGAAGGTTTGTTCTTCAGTGGAACATTTCGTTGCTCCGAAAACATAATGGAGTTGTCAATAATGTCTTAAGTATGACAATTTGGATCAAGTATAATAATCTGGAAAAGAAAATTGTTGACATGCACTAAGAGTATATATATAAAATTATTCATTAAAAATTAATATGGAGATCATATCTTAGATAATTTGGTCTTGACAGAATTTGATAAATAGATACGATTAGGAGAAAAATCTGAGAAGGAAACAAGCAAATGTCTCTATTTCTTCAAATTTTTTTTTTTTTTTTTACTGTCCTAGAGAAACCAATTGTGGTCTCTTTTATGATATTGCTTTTCTATGGGTGTATCTTGAAGCACTTTCAAAAAACAAAACTTGAAACTTGAGGAAAATATCATATTTATTCTTTTTCAGCAAAAGGTCACTGAAAAAGATATCTTTAACTGTCAGAAAGTAAATATTATATGAACTTTTTTATATTAGATTTTCACTTTTTGCAACCCTCTTACAAGTCAAACTATGTATAATACATATATACTGTAATATTATAGAGTTTACGTGATGTATAATAAACTATATATAAACTATGTATAATATATACACAAACAGAGCTAAATATTACATTTATGGTCAATTCAATTCATTAAAACATTTATTTCTATGAAGTACTGAATATGAGTTGAATATATTGTCAAAATTTTGACATTTTTAATTGTTGGATACTGTCGGACCATTGAGGTGGATCAAGCCAAAATCAACATTTTAAGGGGGAGATAAACCGTGTTTTTCTACTTTTCATGCTGTGTTAATTTTATGTTTGATAATAGCTTATCTAACACATCTAATCTCACTAGAGAACATGGGATTTGTGCCTTTTATTTCTTTTAAGAACAGTCTAGGGACTATTTGTACCCCATTCATTGAAAGTGTCAAGACACCAAAGTTTAAAGAAAAGCATGTTGCACTGAGAAGAAAGTGTCGGAGAAGCTCCCGGGACAGTTGTCTAGCTGTCAATCTGCTATCATGATCACTGAGATATATTCATTTCCTAACAAGTGCCGTCTCAGTGCACGGATGCATTTCACCTCCATGTGATCCTGTTGCTTTGTGCTTTTTATGAAGTAAATGGGGCAAACTTCCCAAGTTCAACAGTGAACAGCAGGGATCTTTCTGTCTTATATTCTCTCTGCTCCAGTGCCAAGCTTAGCTTAACATTGGAAACAGAGGCTTAAGAGAATGCTGATGTTCACTAACCTTGGTGAAAACATCTGAATGCTCACATAATCTCCTCTCCTCTCTCCCACTCAGCGGGCTCAAGAGGAAGTCCATCAAAAGGAAACAAAGGTGAAGCTACTGACGGATAAAGTCACCAATTTCATTTCAAAGGCTCCTCCCGTGGCCCATGATGCCCTGAAGGCAGAATTGGATGTTTTGACTTCTAACTACCAGCGACTGTGCAGCCGACTCGATGGAAAATGCAAGACTTTAGAGGTGAGCTTGATATTGTGCCAGTGATGGGATTGTGCTCAGGAGCCAGATAGTGTCTAGTTCGTTGGCATTTATTCATTTGGCTGATGCTTTCATCCAAAGCAACTTAAAGTCCTTTTAAGGTTTACATTTTATCTGTGTGTGTGTGTGTGTGTGTGTGTGTGTGTGTGTGTGTGTGTTCATTCCCTGGTAATCAATCCTTTGACTTTGATGTTGCTTGTACCAGGCTCTCTCAGTTCAAACTATTAATGTGGTTCTTCTAACATTTGATCAAATTCTCAGGACACGGGCCCAATGTTATATGTTTGATTAACCACACGCATCTCTCCATTTCTGTTGGTTGTTGTAGGAGGTGTGGGCATGCTGGTGTGAGCTGCTATCTTATTTGGAGTTGGAGAATGCCTGGATGGACCTACTGGAGAAGAAACTTGATGAAACAGAAAGCCTTCAAGGAGGTGTAGAGGAATTAGAAGAAGCTTTGACTGTGAGTGCTTAAAATCTTTGAGATGAACTTCAGAACTGTTTACTAAAACAGGAAGCATTTTGAAAGCCAGTTTACTATATTAAAAGAATATCGTTTTTGATCTGGTCCTCACATGAGGATATCATGTGGCTTCAGAAACTTGGAATACTGTGAATGAATCATATCGCCTGTTTGTGCTTTTTATTGCTTGATGGCCTGTGGTCCGTGAACTGTTGTGAACCGTTGCTGTTAAAAGAACTGCAAAAATAAATATCCTTTTTTGTCACACTGGAAAATAAGAGCATATAGGTTTAGAATGACATGAAGGTGAGTAAATGATGACTCTATTTTCATTTTGGGTTAGAGTTTGACTTGGAAAGGTCACTCTGTCCCAGAGGATTGTTTCGAGGTTGTTGTTTTTTTATTGTAGGAGACTGACTTAAATGCCATTTTCATTGGAGTTTCCACTTTGTCTCCAGACATTTCTCATAGGATTATTGAGATCTCTTCTAAAATTCTAGTGCTGGGTTTCCCAAATGGGGGTTTGTGAGGGAACTGCAGAGGGTTTGTGAGTTGATGAAAAGCTAATAATTAATTGACTGGAAAATTGAAATAAATAAATGGGACTGCACAATTCATTAAAATAAAACTGAAATCCCTATATAGTTTGTATATAGATTTAAATATAGATAGTTTTCATATGAGATGAAATGTCAAACCGCAGGTCAAATTGCAATCACAATAGCTTATATGACAAAATGAACACTTGAATTTAAATAAGATTAAAATAAATAAACGTGACTGCACAATTAATCTAAATAAAACTGAAATCACAATACATAGGCTATATATAGTTTTACATCAGTGGGGATTTCTTTAAGACTGCAAGGGAAGCTCGGCTTCCCCTATAATGTAAAAAAATGAATGGTCAAATATGTACTATTGTGTTAACATTTTATTGACTAAAAATGCGTTAGAAAACGTTCATCTCAAAGACGAGTTCGTTCAGAATCAGTTACATATAGCAGGTCGGCTGACTCGATTTCCTTCTCATACATTCCCGTAGCGTCACAGTGCATTTCCCTGTTGAAGCCCAGCATCCATTGACTTCAATGGGGCTGCTTTGAACAGTTTTTTTCAGTGCTTCGAAACTAGACGGTCATTGGATAAATGCTGCGATTATGTCCCGCCCACGGACGCTCAGCGTCTCAGGGGGTAAACGGGGAGTGGGCTGGCCTGGACTCCGGGCTTCTGCGTGATGATTGGAGGGTCTCCTTTTGATTGACAGCGATTTCATACAATAAAAAGTCCCTGACGCTGAAGCAAATCGAGCTCAGTCCCATCGCGGATTTTTCAAGCGTAGTCAAAAGACAAACTGCTGCAACCTATTTCTTGGTATTTGCTTGTCGAAATTGCTAGCCAATTTTCATAATACATTTCACACAATTATATTATATTATTACTTATTATATTTTTTATATTATTATTAGTAATAATTAAAAAATAATTATTAAAATAATAAAAAATATATTATTAGTAGTAGTATTATTATACTTTATTATATTATTATTTATACCTTTATTATATTATTACATTTATACAATTATACCTAACTCTGCTGGCCATTGAGAGGACACGGTCTAGTTGGAACGACAGGGTCACAGAGCATTTTCTTGAAAAGGAACGTTGGGCAGAATTTACGTATAAATAAATGGACAATTTTTATGATGTAGGCCGAAAATGAGCTTCCCCTCTTTGAAAGATCAGCAGCCGCCACTGTTTTACATATAGATATAGTTTTTATATGAGATGAAATGTCAAATCGCAGTTCAAATTGACAAAATAAATGTAATATACATTTTTTGGGCCAAGATGTTCAGCCCTATATATACATATTTGTAAAAATATATCCCTCTTGGTTTGTAAAAGAGACTGCAGGTGGTTTGTGAGTTGATGAAAAGCTAATAATTAATTGAATCAAATGGAAAATTAAAATTAAAAAGTGGGGCTGCACAATTAATAGAAATAAAGCTGAAATGATGATATGGTTTATATGTAGTTTTAGATAAATATATATAGTTTTCATATGAGATTAAATGTCACATCGCAGTTGTCACATGATATGACAAAATAAACGCATTAAACGTTGTTGGCCAAGTTGTGCAGCCCTGTATATAAATAATTTTAAAATAAACACAATAAAAATATCTCTTACTTAAATGTCATGACCATTAACAGACCATAATATTTGTTAAATTGTTAAAATATTAACCTAAATTATCAGGGGTTACTAATTATAGGGGGGACTAAATATTTTACATCTAAGGGTTTGGCTAACAAAAAAGTTTGGGAACATGCAAGATTACCAAGAGGTCTTTTACTCAGGAGACTGAAAAACAAAATTGAGAAGTTGGAGACTTTAGCAAAACATTTAGTGATTTAGTGTTGTGTACATTTAGTTTAGCAGACACTTCTATATAAAGCTATTTGAAAAATGAGGAATGCTACTAGAACAGACTCCATTTGCTGCCTAAGAGAATATTTGAGATATTAGATAGATCTCATTTGTGATTTTCTTTTTCTTCTTTCCTACGAGCTAATACATGCACTAATGATGATAAAATAGTCATACCAAAAATTGAATCTTGCTTCATCACCATGGAAAGCATCTTTTATTGAGTTTTATGTTGAAAACGACATCTAAATCATCGGTATTAAAGTGGTTTCTCATTCCCTCCAGTCCTTAGACACAATGATTAGAGAGCATCCTGAATATAACCGCAACCAGATCCGTGAATTAGCCCAGACCCTTATGGATGGCAGAGTCCTCGATGAGCTCTTACACAAAAAAGTGGAGGACTACAACACACGCTGGGATGAACTAATGCAAAGGGTAGGAACTTAAAATGATTCAGTTGTATTGCTGCGGCTGAAAACGTAAGTGTATTCATTGGATTTTCTCACACTTTGATTCACTTCCGCTTTCTGATGTCAATAACAGGCTTTACAAAGGCGACAGCAGCTGGAGAAGAGCCTGCAGTGGGCCCAGGAGAACGACAAAACCCTACGCCTTATTCAGGACTCTCTGAACACCACAGACCGACATTTGACTGCTTACATAGCAGATGGCATAGATGCTGCACAGATACCTCAGGAGGCACAGGTATTCATAATGGCTCACATATGGGACAAATAAACATGATTTACTTATTTATCATCTATCTATCCATCTGTCCGTCCATCCATCCATCTGTGTCTGTCTTTCCATCCATCCATCATGTAGTAAAAATGTATTATTATCTTATTTAACAGAAAATTCAGACTGAGTTGAATGGTCATGAGACGACTCTTGATGACATGAAGAAAAAGGCTATTGAGGTTGACGCATCAGAGAAAGTGATTGGAGAAATTGATGCGACATACGTAAGAGTCACAGATCATATCATTTCAAAGTAGCTGAATTTTTGTCACTTGCTGGATCCTTCCTTTATAAATCCATTCATCAAATAATAAGTAATCAAATGCCTATTAACAAATGCCAGTTTTTGTGTGCGTGTTCAGGATAAACTATTTCAGGTGAAAGGCAAGTTCCGGCTTTTCCAAAAGCCAGCCAACTTTGATCAGCGGTTGAGGGAATGTGAGCGAGTGCTAGAGGAGGTGAAAGTGAAGCTGGGAGTGCTGAGTATTCGGAGTGTAGAGCAAGAAGTTGTACAGTCACAGTTGGAGCAGTGCATGGTGGGTAATGTAGGGTGCTTGGTGTTTTAATAGCTTTTATTCCTATTTTTTTCTGAATACATCAATTGTTAATGCATGAAATATTATTGCAGAGATTAACTGATTGTTTTATACTGTATGAAATGTATTTTGTTCATTTATCTATTTAATAGTAGTTTTTGTTTAGTCATTAGTTGCAGTTTAGTTTTTGTCGTGCTGCAATATCTTATTTATGGGCAGTTTTAACACATTTTCTATTTCCCCCATTTAGAAGCTTTATAAGAATCTGAGTGAAGTGAAATCGGAGGTGGAGACGGTGATAAAGACGGGAAGACAGATTGTGCAGAAGCAGCAGACAGAGCAACCCAAGGAGCTGGACGACAGGCTGACGGCTCTCAAACTTGCATACAATGTTTTGGGTTCACAGGTAAGGGATGCTAAATGTAAGACATCTACGGTACCAATTTGAACAATTAGACTTACTTAAAGTATGGGATTAAGTTTCCATTTATGCTGAACACTTGGCTGATTTCCCTTCACAATGCGCTACAAAAAATATTTACATAGTGGATTAAAATGTCAGAAATCCATCAAACTTTTGACCATTTGAGTTGTCAATGATTGGTCAAATCGTCTCATTTGTCTGTGTGCAGGTAACAGAAGGAAAGCAGGAACTGGAGAAGATTTTAAAGTTATTAAGGAAGTTTAGGAAGGAGGTCAACAGTCTGACAGAATGGCTGGCAACTACTGATGAGGAACTGACGCGCCGGTCTTCGGTGGAAGGGATGCCAAGCGATTTAGATGCAGAGTTGGCTTGGGCCAAGGTGAATGAATACGCAACATTGTTTACATCTAAAAGAGTTCACTACTCATTAAAGGAATAGTTCATCCAAAAATTGACAGTTTTGTTATCATTTACTCCCCTCCATGTGCTTCCTAACCCATTAGCCTTTCTTTTCTTAGTGGAACACAAAATTAGATGTTTTGATTTATGTTTATGTTGCAGTCCATACAATGAAAGCATACAGTAAATAAATGGTATTTGTCATTTTTGAGTGAACTATTCCTTTTAACATGGCGAAAAAATTTTAACCAAACCTAAATTGTTAGTTTATTAGCAATGCTGCTTTGTTTTCAAGAAGGTGTGTGTGTTTAAAAAAAAAAAAAAGACATATTACTCCACATTTGAAATGAAAAACTCAAAACAACCAATTAAAACATCATCTTTACCACCCAGGCGACGCAGGAAGACACTGAGCGCCATAAGCCACAGCTGAAACTAGTGAGGGAGTTGGCACAGACCCTGAAGGGTTTACTTCGTAGCCAGGAGAACCTGATTGATGACAAGGTCAGTCTGCTCAACTGCAACTGGATCGCGGTGACGTCACGGAGCGAGCAGTGGCTAAAACTCCTGCTGGTGAGCAACCGTTCATAGCAACCATCTGACCCTGTTCTGAGTCATTTCATTCTAGGCAAAATATTTCTTGTGCTAAATATGCCCTGCAAGGCTAAATTCATTTCCTTTCAATTTCACATCTCCATATTGTTCCGTTAAATCCAGACGGCGATTTCTGGAGGCGGCAATAATGTTATGAAACTGTTAAGCACATTTATCTCCTGCTCTTCTTTATTACCTTTTCCACTACTTGCTTTCCCTTATCATTTATCTCATCTTTTACGTCTTTGACTACATTTTCTTCTTGTTCTACTTTGTAAATAACTCTATAAATATCTGAGGGACAATACATCAACAGATGAGGCTTGGCCTCGAAGGTATAATGAAACGATTAAAGAAATAGTTCACCTAAAGATGAAAATTCTCTCATTATTTTCTAACCCACATATCATTCTAAACCTGTATGACTTTTCTTTCTTCCATGTAACACAAAAGGAGAAAGTCTGTGGATTTTGCTATTTTCCATGCAGTTGAAGAGAGACTGATGTTGTTAAGCTATACTTTAAGTCTTATGAAGACATGGATAGTTTTTGTGAGAAAAGAGGATGCAAAAGCATCATAAAAGTGGTACTGTATATGCACTGTATTTCACTATAGTTATTACTGAGAAATGTCCAGGGACAGAAAGAAAGTCATACAGGTTTGGAACAACACAACAGTGAGTATATAATGACAGAACGTTCATTTTTGGATAAACTATTCCTTTTTAATTCATATGAAATTTCAAAAACCTGTTCCTGAACATATTTCCTTGTGCTATCCACTGAAGCCAAATGTCATCGCAACTCTTCATCTGTTATTCAGGATTATCAGAGTCAAATGAAAACACTTGAGCAGAACATCTCTCAGATCAACACCTGGATGGATCGTGCTGAAGAAACGCTGGACGAGATGGACAGCCAGGGCTGCATTGAACACGTCATTAAGGTCTTCAGCAGCACATGACAGACACTCACAATGAGCTGTTGCAATTTACAACCAACTGTTCTCCATTATTGAGAACTAGAGATTGTTTTATGCAGCCATACTTTTGCATCAAATTAAATCAACAGTTATCCATCTTTCTATGGTAGTAATGTTTTGATGGCTCATTAATTGGAAGCAATTTGCAGCAAATAAAGCTCTAGATTTGGCCATTAGGGAGAACAAAACAGACAGACACATAAAGAAAATAGTATTTTAATTTTTTTAAGTGATAATTTCTGTTGTCCTCTATAAAGTAAATATAATTATCATTTATGTCATACTACCAAAATATTTATATCTGTACATTTGGTTTTTGTGCATTTTGAAGTTTTAGAAAGTTTGCATGTACACATGAATCATAACTTCAATAACAAAAAAACAAAAACAATTTATTGAACAGAAAAATGTAGGGCAGGCCTTTTTTACTTGGAATTGATTGAATATATAGTATATGTATTCAAAATGTAGCACACATAATTGATGTGTTGTTATTTTTGGGGTTTTATTTCAGGGTTTGCGGATAGAGCTGGAGGAGATGAAGGGGAAGGTTGAAGCGGTGCAGGTTCTGGCGGAGGACCTTATAAAGAACACAGGGGAACACAGTAAAGCTCAGGTGAAACCGAAGCTAGAACAGCTCAACCAGCGCTTTGACATCGTCGCAAAGAGGATTTTAATGGGACAGGTAGTCTTATGAAAAGCTGTATGTCTGATATTTGTATACATATAGAACACATATACATAGGGCCATGCTGGTTTTTAATCTGATTTCTCTCCCTTTGTCTATCCTAAAATCATCAGTGACATTGTCTTATTAAACCACTTAGAAAATATATTTTTTTGTATTATTATTTTTTTTTTAATTTTTGTATATTGTTAATCTTTTTTTTTTTTTCAGGCCTCCTCTCAAGAGTTAGATGAGTACCACAGACAGGCTAATATATGGCTCCAGGTGCTGGACGAGGAGATTAAATTAGGAGAAAGTCTAAAAGAGGACGATTTCCTGGAGGATG
This sequence comes from Rutilus rutilus, assembly GCF_951802725.1. Lineage (NCBI taxonomy): Eukaryota > Metazoa > Chordata > Actinopteri > Cypriniformes > Leuciscidae > Rutilus > Rutilus rutilus. The sequence continues at coordinate 9,552,852 of NC_140210.1, read as the reverse complement.
CGGTAAGAAAATACTCTCAGCTGTTTCTTTCGCTAAAATTAATTTCTGTCATTGGAACCGCACGAGCAACGAAAGGCTGAAACAGCCTCAGAGCTTTCGCGTAAAGATCTCATGACAAGAAAGATAATGAGTTTCAGGGAGTGGATCTGGTTCATGAGTAACAAATGCTGGCACAGTACATCACTGCATTACTTCGCTGCAAATTGTCTGATAGACGGATGTACGGACGACAGACAGACAGACAGACAGACAGACAGACAGACAGACAGACAGACAGACAGACAGACAGACAGACTGATTGATTGATTTGATTTTGACATTTAATTTATTTTTCTGTTTTTTTCTTTCACAGAGCATAGATGAAGATGCGCTAAATGAACTTTTCTTAAAAGGAGAAAATCTCCTCAAGAGAGCTCCTTCCGGGGAGAAAAGAGAGGCCGTCCGTGAGAAACACAACCTTCTTCATGACAAATATGACACTCTAAAGGTAATTATTGAGCGTGTTTACATGTCAAGTACACATTTTATTCGGAAATAAGGCCATGAGAATGCATTTACAGGCTCTTGACATTAGGCTCATTGTATTTCATTGAATTTAAATGTTTGTTCTTTAAGTACTGCATCAAATATTATATAACTGGCCATACTGTGTAATTTTGTAGTAATGCAAATGCTCTTAATGTCTGGTTGATTATACATTACAAAAAATAATTTATTGTTTTTCAGTAAAGCTTTCTTAAAACAAGACAAATTTACTTAAAAGTTAAATAAATGCATTATATAATTTTGTTTTTCTCATTTAAAAACAAATCTTGTTTTAAGCAAATATCTAACACAATTTTGTGAGGTTCATGCTTAAACCAATGACTGGCTTATTTTAGATATATATTCTGTGACAAGTGCATTCTGGATATGTTCCTGGATCAGTCCTTTATTGGTCCTGAAACAACATTAATACCCTCATCCAATCAGATATGGTATTTGAAATATTTCCAAAATGAAATACTGCACTAGTGAATTCTTGTAAAATTGAATAAAATAGTTGGTATTAAAGATAATTGTATGGTCAACTCTTACAGTAGGTGTGACACATGGTCAAAACATTTGGCTAGTTTCTAGGGTAGTTACAATCAAGCTATGGAGTGTTTGGGCTAAGGTTGGTGTGTAAAACTTTGGTAAATCTTGTTTTGCTTTGTGGCAATCAAGTGGACATACTGTATAATCTTTGACGTATATAATAAGTCATAATATGTTCATTCTGCGTTCATAGAATCTGAGAGCCCTGAGAAAGAAGAAGGCCCTTGCTCTTGCCCCGCAGTGGTATCAGTTCTGTAAGAAAACAGATGACATGATGCAGTGGCTGGACAAAATTGAGAAGACCCTAGCAGAGCTTCCAGATCCCCCAGAGGAGCCGAGAGTGAAAGTGAGAGCCAACGTTTCTTTACTGTAAACACTATGGGTCTTTTAAATAATTATATTCCCTTTCAAAGTTCTCCTCACCAGGGATGTTTTTAAACAGTATAGAGATCCTTCCATCTTAACAAGTTTAAGAATATTTTAGGACTGTACACTAAAATAATTGGATGTTTTCTATCAGGCAGTCGGTTCTGAGATTGAACATCAACGTCCAAAGTTGGAGGACTTGCGTGGACTGGGCCGAGTGCTTTCAGAGGGCGGAGCTGGCAAGCTAGTGGAGCCCCGCCTCCTCCCGGTCAATAAACGCTGGGCAGGGCTGGACGTTAAATTCAATCAAGTTCGCCACAAAAATGTAAGTCTGCTCTTAGTGGTTAAAAAAGTTAATAGTAAGAAAAAGAAAGTAAATCTTAACAATGCATATTTTAAATATTGAAATATTGGGGAAAATTGCCTGTGGTAAAATCACTGTAATGTGTCCTAAAGGGACATAAAGGGAAAAAATGAGAGATGGGAGGAAAAATAATTTATCAATGCTTTTGCATTCTTTCGCAAATGTTTTTCGTTACCCTGAGAAACTTTGGATTTGCTCTCAAAATGTTCCATTCCCCTGAGAAACTGGTTTGCGTTCCCACAAGAAACTTTGTGTTTGCTCAAAAAAGAACAAAGTTTTGTGAGCGAACACAAAGTTTCTCTAATTAACGCAAAACTTTTCCGAGCAAACGCAAAAGCATTGAAATATATCATCTCATTTTTTTTTCCCTTTCCATGTCCCTTTAGGCCGGGGGCTACGTAATAATGGACAGTCTTTAATGAGGGATTTGTGAAAATGTTTTTCTTTTTTTTTTGTCTTAAACATACATTTTTCTTATTGCTCTTCATTGCACAATAACCTGTTTTTACATCAGAGTAAAACAGTCGAATTGAATGAGACGCATTGTTCTCCATCCTTGTATGTGCAGGAGCTGCAGTTTTTGCTGCAGTGTATCGCTGACAACGAGGCTCTGCTGAACTCTCCTGAGCGCTGGTCTGCAGCATTCATCAACGTTTCTCAACAAGAAAAGTGCCTTAAGGTTATATCATAAACCGTCTCATTTCTTTGATTGATTTTTATTAGCCAGTGCATTTTTGTGTCCATGAGCTGATTCAGTCTATTATTGATTTACTCATTATCTGTACATGAACAATTTGTTTTACCCACACCACTGAAACAGCAGTAAAAATAGTCAAGTCAAGTCACCTTCATTTATATAGCGCTTTTAACAATACAGATTTTTTCAAAGCAGCTTTGCAGTGATAATATGAAATTAATGGAACAGAGATTGTTTTGGCTTTACAGCAGCTCTAGAGAAAAGCTATTGTCCAGCTATACTTTTAACTTTTAATGCGTTCTGGCCGTTCATTTGCACGACAACGGTGTTTGGTGGCTCGAGAACGCAAACGTCTTTCTTTACAAAGTGACATTGCCAAATTACTTGTCTGGCCTGCATGATACCGATTTTTTTAGTACAGAAATAATGAATACAGAAATAATGCAAATGCTTTAATCTTTTGTGTCACGTGATTCAGGAGGTTAAAGTGAATCTGGATAAACTTGAGAGTCCAGTGGCAGAGGCTTTGGGCAAGGGAGCCTCTCTTCCTGAGGAGAGTTTACTGGTCCAACTGCTCAGAGCCAACTGGGAAAACCTTAAAAAGCTCTATCACGACAGACTCACGTAAGGATGAATGACATCACGCTGTTGTAATTTTGCCAATAGCAAAATAGTGTGTGTTATTCAGTCGGTGAATTGTTCAGAAGAGTCTGTCTTTGTATAAACTTGAATTATTTTCTAAGGTTATTCTACATCTTTCTAAATGCACTGTACCATATTTCTTTTAGATCTATTACAGAAACATGAATGTGATTCTGTATGTGCATGCATAAGAATATATTTTCTTTTTTGTTAACGATTTATTATATATCTTTTATTTTTATATTTTGTGTTTTTCTGTTTTATTTTAGTAATTTTTATGTGCTTGTCATTTTATTTCTATTTTTCAGTTTTATTTTTTTGTAATTTTAGTTCTTGCAAAGTGCTTAACTTATTTTATTTAACTTATTTTTTACTTAAACTTATTTTATTTCAATTAGTTGAAAAGATCTATATTTAAATTGTTTGTTTGTTTTTAATCTAATATTTATATTTTATTTCAGCTTTATTTAAATTAACAAAAACTATTTTTTATATTTTCATAAAATAAAAAAAACAGATTAAGTATAGAACGCTACCTACTGGTCATAAGTAGAGAAGTCATGCTAAATAAGCTATCAAATAGTCCATATTAAGTAAAGAAACCACAGAAGTGAGATTGTTTTTATGTGCTTTATTAACTAATAAATATGTAATATGTGGACATTAACTTTTTACCCTAATAAATTGTGCTGTTTAAATCAGAATATTGATTTAGGACATACTCTCTCTTTACTCTCTGACTCTCAATATATATATTTTTTTTTTTTTTTGTCTACTTGTGCTGCTGTCCAGACGCCTTGAAAAATCGAAGAAATTCAGCGAAGAGCTCAAAGGGCTTGACGATTGGCTCACAAAGGCTGAGAGGATGATTATGAAGTATGAGCAAGACCCCATTAATAACAGAGACCATCTCAAGGTAAACATCAATTTTACAATTTTATAATTTAATTATGATAATATATACAAATTACATTGTATATAATACTATATTAAAGAACTAGTTTTGCTGATTATCACTCACCCCATGTAGACTGGGTAAACCCAGCCTTGATCTGTCGGCGGTTTGATTTCGCCCTGCAGCTCAGGCTGGAAACCTGTACATTTATCTATCCTGCTTCCTTTACAAATTTGCGGGAACCAATCACAAACTGGCTTATCCACCTGGCGCGCTATTGGCGGATTTAATCCAATCCAGTTGTCCAATTCCCTTTAACCTCTCGACGATGCTCAATGGCTTCTTTTTTAGCAAACAAATCGCTCGAGTGGGTGTAAATACCACTAACTTTCATGTTTTTTTTTTTTTTTTTTTGCATAACCACTGATCAACATGTTTGGTTACACATTTCCTGCCTTGAGTTTTCACGTAGCTCTGCAAAGTACGTCAGCCGGATCGTTGGTCTGATTGGTTGAAGGATTGTCCAATTGCGTACTGAGTCATTTGAACTATGCCCGTTGATCACGCCTCTTGTGCAGTAGAAAATTCATAGCAGACTCCCCAGACCAGTGTTCAATGTTTAAGATTGGGGTCTGGTGATAGCCAGACTACACCCCATGGCCATCCAATATGTAAATTATTTTCTTTCCTCTTCCGAAGAGAAATGAAAGTTTTGGAGGAAAACTTTTCTCCATCGAATGCAAGTGAATGGTGCCCAATATAGACCATTTTTGACAGTACAAAATCCATATTTAGGCAGCTTCAAAGAGCTCCACACGAATAATCTTCTCTTGTAAAACAATCCGTCATTTTCAGAAAAAAAATTATAAAATGAAATACTTTTTAACCACAAATGCTCGCCTTGGTGCAGCTCTGCAAAGTGCGTTCACGAGACATGCATGTTGGGAAAGGTCTACGTTGGGCACCATTCACTTGCATTAGATGGAGAGAAAATCCTGGAATCTTCAGCTGAGGAAAGAAAGTCATATACATCTTGGATGGCCTTGAGGTGAGTTTTATTTTTGGGTGAACTATTGAGCAGAAAGTATTACCAGATTTTTAGGCAATGCAGTAAGTATGTTATATTAATGTTAGATTAGTTTTCAGACCGTCTATACTAAGACTTTCTACTTTCCCAGGAGCTCCAAGGAGAGTTTGAGAAACAGGAAGCAGCAGTGAAGGGGCTCAATGCGCTTGGGACAGATCTGACTCCACTGTGCAGTAAAGACGACAGGGACCACATCAAACAGCAGCTCGCCTCTATCAACTCCCGCTGGGCCAAAGTGTCCAACCAGCTTGCTGAGATCAAGAGACGGTTAGTAAAAATTCAGGACATATTAATGCAGGCAGCTTATGAGAGAGCTGCGCACGTTTGAATACCTTAGCATAATTCAATTTGAGCAGTAAACACCTACATAATTGCCCTCTTTTGTCCTTATTTTGAAGGAATGCATTAACATGGCTGCTGTGTGTTTTAGGTCTGCCGGGGCAAAAATTGTTCTTGCCGAGTTAAATGAAGACATTGGGGAGTTTCAATCCTGGCTGGATGCTGCAGATGCTGTAGCTTCACTTCCTGTAGAAGCAGGTCACAAGGAGCAGCTCAGTGCAACATTAGATAAAGTGAAGGTAAAAATCAGTAGCTTAAAAAGATGCAATTAGCTCACACATGGGTGAAAAACATAGCTTTTAGCTCCATATTAGAATTAAAATTCTCCCATGAGGCAAATCACCAAAAATGAGTCACAAAGAGAAGCAGATGATTAATATGTGTGTGTGAAAATCTTCAGGCCCGGGTGGTGGAACTGCCGAGCAGAAAGCAAACTCTTCATCAGATCAACAGCAAAGGCTCATCTCTCCCAGCTGATAAAGCCAAACCATTGGAGAAACATTTGAAGGTTATTAACATGCAATGGGCCAAGGTAATTCAAATAATTCATTTCCTTCTCTACTATTGATCTTACTGGAAAATTAAATTCAATGATTTTGTGACCTTAGCATGATTAATGCAAGCATAATTTCAGTTAACAGCCTAATGAGGACATTATCACTGAGTCATATCATAGCCAGATCCATGTAATCGTAGATGTTTTCAAAAATTAGCTAGAATAATAGCATACCTATAATACACTAAGGTGAGTCTCTTACCCTATAACATTGTGTGTGTATGTATATATGTGCATGTGTATTTATGAAAAATTATATTTCTTATTTTATTTATTCTGTTCGAATATTCTTTTTTTATATCCCAGTATCTCTTTTGATTTTGGGGTAAAACTTGACCTGGACATGTTCTAAACAGGTTTTGTAAGTGATTTATTGAAAAGAACTCTTTCTCTCCTTCAAAGGTGTCCACTGATCTTCCTGAGAAGCAGCGACAAATCGAGGATCTCCTGAGGGATTTGTCTTTGTACCAGGGACAGCTCTCCAAGCTCTCAATTTGGGCTTCCACTACAAAGAATCAGCTAGAGCAGTCCCCTACTGCAGTAGACCCAAAGGTAATCTCACAGATTTGAGCAAGCACATATGTAGAACATTTCAGAATATTGTTGTCTGTCTTATTTAAACTTTATGCTGTAATAGCTATGGGTGGTGTAGTGGTAAAAGTTCAGGGCTGACAACCATCATGTTGCTGATTTGATCCCTACTAGAAGCAAGAATGTTGGTAATTCATTCATTCAGTTCAAAGATTAAGGAAACTTCGTTCTTTTTAAAAGTCTGATGTGACCTTTCAGTGACCCAAGTCTTTGGTCTGATTTTGCACAGTCTCTGAAATTTGTACAAAGAGAGTCTTTCAGATGACACAGGCTGTGTCTTTCCTAGCATTCCAGCATCTGCTTCATAGTTTTGTCTGCTCCCATCAAGGCAAAGGTTTCACTTCCCTAGACATGGAACTAATAGGTTCAGGAAATCATTTGTTCTTTCAGTGACTGAACTTGTGAAAAAATCTGTACACATGTACTTGTGTGATTTTGAATTGTTTGTGGCTGGTTTCGCTCTGATTCTGTTGTACTCAACTGATTATTTATTGATTATTTGCACACTGTTGCATGTTGTCACTTTATATTGTTCTCAAAACCCAATCTTTGTTTCTTGTTAATGGTGCTTGTCAAGGCAAGTATAACTATTACTATAGCTCCTTTTCAGGGTTAAGGGTATTTCAAAACCATATTTCAGCCCAAAATCAAAAGAACGAATATAAAGGATAAATCTAAATCTAAATAACAAAGAAGAATACACTGTATTATAGTGCTAAGAATACAATGACTATAACCACTGAGAATAAAGAAAAGCTTAAAATTAAAATGTCTAGATGCTTTACTTAGAATTTAGTGGTAAATGTGGCTGTCATGGTCATTGGACATTTACTGTGCAGAAATAAAAAGGTTTAATATCTTCTTTTTTTTTTTTTTTTTGGGGGGGGGGGGGGGGGGTGAAATGTGACCTGGACATTTGTTTTTTTATTTTTTTATTTTTAAAATAGATATACCTAGAGCTAGATTACTCCTTTAAAGAGGGTTTGTTGTGAATTTCTTTTTCTTATTTTAATTTTGTGTAGATTGAGGATGATGTAAAGGAAAAGAAACCAGCAGTGGAAGCCATTTTGGCAAAGGAGAGACCTCCATGTCAACCAGAGAAGGTGTGTAACCGACCACAGTATCTTTAGATATGATCTCAGAAACACTATGACTATGATATTAGATTATTCTGCACACTTCCCAGTGGTATCTACCATAACTGTACTGTAATGCAATATATCAGACTAATATCAGCCTATCAGCTTCAAGGCATGCAACTTTATTTAATATAATTTTCCTGGATTGATGCATTCCAGGGGCAGTTTGATGGCCTCAGTGCAGATTGGACATCCATTCAAGTTCTCCTCAAAGAGTGGCGAGACAAATGTCAACTCGCAGGTGTGCTATCGTGTAATGCATGATGATTGAAGCTACAATAACATTCTATTAAAATTCATGAACATCTCATGTTAGTCATAATGTGATGTTAGACATCTGAAAGTCTGAACAAAAGAGAATTTTTTACTTTCCAGCCGTAACATTGACTGGTAGTGCAGCAGGAGATGCAGCCCTGGATAAATTCAATAAATCCTGGACGGAGCTTGATGATTGGCTCACTCTTTTGGATCACATGGTTCAGACTCAGAGAGTAATGGTCGGAGATCTTGACGAGATCAACGACATGACGGTGAAACTCAAGGTCAGTTTATGCCGTCATCTTGCTGCTCTTAATCCATGTCCGCAGAAAAATACTTGCTGTCCTGCAGTGGATATATTGTACACTTTTGTAACATTTTTATCTTTTCCCTAAAGTCTACATAAAATGTTAGTTAGCATCGACTGCACAGTATATGTTAATGACCTGTTTTATGATTGTCTAGCCTTTTTGCATTTGAAATGAACAGCAGAACTTTATCATTTTTAGTTATTCATTCACGGAAAATACTGTTAAATTGATTGTTTTGATTGTTTAATTAATGTAATGGTCAGAGGGATGGTGATGGTATTGGATAAATGTAGTCATATTAAGCTATTTTATAAATATTTATCGAATTGGATGTATTTGTATATTTGTATATATTAATATTGTTCAATTATATACATTTATAAAATAATTAAATTAAATTTAATATATATATATATATATATGACTGACATGAGACCAGAAGATGCCACACAACCCTGTAGTAAAGACCTCTATGTTGTGACTATCTAACAGTCAACACTGCAAGACATGGAGCAAAGATGCCCACAGCTGAACAAACAAATCACTGCGGCGCAGAACCTGAAGAACAAAACCAATAACCCTGAGACACGGGCAACCATTACAGAGCGCAGTAAGTCAGATTTGCCTCGTCCATATCCATATCCTCTTTCAGTGATGCACTTTATTTGTGGTGATATGGGGCTGTCAACATTGTAGCAGCAGAAAAAATGCAGAAATTAAACAATGACCGGTGCCAAGGATTGTGTCTTACTGGGCATCTCAAGGTCATATCATTATAAGACAGCACTACTGAACACGAACTACAGTGTGCTGTAAGGCAAACGTGCATGTAAAACTGTATTTGGTTAACAGAATCAACCAATCAATAATTTATCGCTTGATTGATTTGATTTATTATATTGTCTTTATTTATCATGTCCATTATGTGAACTAAGATTGTTTAAGCCATTTTCTGAAATTTTCCTTAGAAATGTTCTCTTCTATTTCAAGTTGAAAAATTGCAGGCACATTGGGAGGATTCCCACACCAAGCTGATGGACCGGGTCCTTCAGCTGCAGAACATGTATAAGGACTCCAGTGATTGGTTGGAGGCCAGAAAAAAGGTGGAGCCCCTCATTAAGAAAGCCAATGAAAAACTAGAAGGCTGGAAGAAAATTTCGCACAGTGTTGATGATTTAAAAGGCCAAAATGCAGATGTCAAGGTAATGTAAAATAAACACAATATCTATGACTAATAAACTGATTCAGTGCGCTTGTATTCCTTGAAAAATCTTTAGATGAATGCATGTGATTTGATTAACACAAATAAACGCTATATTATTTTATTGCAGCAACTTTCTAAGGATATACAGCAGTGGCAAGCTCACATAAATGTCACCAATGAGCTGGCAAACAAACTATTGACCCTGTATGCAGATGACGACACAAGCAAAGTTAAACAAATGACTGAGAGCATGAATCTGGCTTGGGCCAACATCTATAAGCGGTGAGCTTCTGTTTAAATCTTACATTTTTCAGTATCACCAACCAGTGGAGTGGCATATAATAATGTTTTCATAGAAAGGAAGTATTTATGGCGTGAAAATAATGCACTGCTGATACAGTAAGGGTACGTAAGAGGTTATTTCAAATGCATTTTAAGGTTCGATTGCTTTCAGGAGAATCCTGCGGCTTGATGTTTGAAGCAAATTTAACAATCCAGTAATAACATTTATTTAATATTGAAGTATATTAGGGTACTAATTTAACAACTTTATTTCTGTATAACAATGAAGTCATTACCCTTTTCAGTGTAGGGGACAAGGAGGCAGATCTGGAAGCTGGACTACGGCAATTGCAGCATTTCTACTTGGACCTGGAAAAATTCCTGAATTGGCTCACTGAGGCAGAAACCACAGCCAATGTCTTACAAGATGCCACATTTAAGGAGGGACTTCTGGAAAACCCTGCCACAGTGCGGCATTTATTCGGGCAATGGCAGGTATATGAGCAGTATGCGTACTGTACGTAACAGCAGTTTCCCCTCCTCTTTTAAAGCATGTAGTCACTCCGCTCCAGCTCCAGTCCGGGTTTTCCCTTTTCTGCCAGCCACACTCACTGTTGAGAGAAACCCTGCTCCACAAGTTACCTATTTGAAGTTCTTCACAAACATCTGTGCACAATATATATTACATTTTTTAAAAGTAAGCTACTATTTACTTGTTCCCTTTTATAAAACATTCTACGCTGAATTTTTTTGTGTAGAAACTATTTTAATTCGAAAATTGCTAGTAAATTTCACAAATAATTACACAGAAATAGCAGATAACACATTGAATTAAACATGAAATTTTGAAGTAGAAAGACTAAATAGTAGTATTTTGTTTTATATACAACTTTAAAAACGAAATTTCAGTGTATAATGTCATCCACATGCAACATTTCTGCATTAAAATACTGATTTTATTTTGAGATATAAATATCCTTAGATTTAAACAGTTCTACAGAGTAGTGTTTCATGCGGTTTTAGGACATAAACATTATAATGAAATTACTGAAAAAAAAAAAAAAAGTGAAACTCCATTCTTATTATTATCCCTTTGGAGTTAAAGTGATATTTATCAGGAAGGCTGATGAAACTGACGGGTCCATTGTCCAGGTCGCCCGCCGCTCACTGGTATGGGAGATATGTGCGTTTGGCAACGGTGCAGAGACGCAGTTAAATATGAAGAGGCAGACAAAGACGTGGGCTATAAAGAGAAGCCTCTGTTCTCCCAGAAAACCATCTCTGACCCAGTCCTCGCTCGCAGTGCCCACTCTCGCCTCAAACAACAGGGCCAGTGTGCCTCCGCCACTGGCATTCTGCAGCTCGTTTCACGTCGCATGTAGACACATGGTCGCAGAATACATTTTCTCGCTCTCATCCTCGCGATGTCCCTTTCTCCCTGGTTTTTGCCTCGCGTCAGACACGTCCACATGGTTGGGAATTTAAAGGATTGTCGCTGTTGACAGTTTTCGATTCAATTGATGTCGCTCATTCACTGGATATGTTGCACAGGAAGACATATCATGTTAAGGTTTGATCTTCACTGTCAGCTTCACAGTTGCTTCGTGACTTTGGATTTGTTTGGCTTGCATCATGACTTTGAATGAAATTAGTTTATGCCTTCTCAAACTATGGGAACCAAGCACTTAAAAATGTTTGGCTTGTTAACATTATTGTTAGTATCTATTCTAAACTAATGCAAAAGCTTCTTTTTATTAATATTTGTTTAAGTTTTTTTGCAGTTGTTTTGCATTTGAATATATCATTACAGTTATAGTGATTTGTGAAATATGGTGAGGAAAAAAAATATTTCCATTTAAATCACGAATTTTGAAATATTGCTATAAAAATATAATGTATACAATTTAGTATACATTATTAATAATTTAACATTTAAACTCCAAATTAATGTAGAAACAACAGACAATTGCCTGTTTGAAATATTTATTTATTGGCATCTTTTTTTCCTTTTCTTTTTGGAAAGAAAGCCAGTATGACGATACCAATACTGCTACTGATGCATCTATGAAAATTGATTTTATTCCTCTCAGTTTTAGCATTAACTATAAGCATTCAGCATTAAGTATAATTGAAAGCTATCAATTTTAACATTTATTAGGCTTTAGAAAATATAACAACTTTTAATTTAAGTGAATTTAAAACAATCTTCACATAAACCCGTTATAATAAATGCCACATTTACCTGTGCCCTTCAATATAACAAGTTATTGTTTTCGTTGTTTTTGACCTATGTAACCAGTGCTTTAAGATTTTCAGGTATTGAAAACGAAATATTTTTAATGTGATTCATTTTTTCAGTTTAACACCTGTTAACACATTAATTTTGACAGCACTTTATTATATTATATTATATTATATTATATTTTATTTTATTTTATTTTATTTTATTTTATTTTATTTTATTTTATTATATTACATGGTTATTTCTTGATAACAGACCGCTGCTAAGTGTAACCCAAAAAAATAAAAAACATGTTCCAAAAGTATGTCATGTCACCATGTAACAAGTATCCGGGGAAGTATAACTCTTTCTTGATCTGTAATCACATAGTGAACTGTTACTTGGATGTCTGTGATCTCTTTTAATCCTCATAGGATCTCCAAGCAGAGATTGATGCGCACGGGGAGATGTACCATTCATTAGATGAAAACGGACAGCGAATTGTGTCATCTCTGGAGGGGACGGACAATGCTGTGGTGCTACAAAAGCGGCTTGATGGCATGGGGCAGCGGTGGCATGAGTTGTGTAACAAAGTTATGAGTATAAGGTAAGACCAATTAATCATCTATTTTTAACCTGGGTAAAATTCAAGCAGAGCAGAAATGGGCTTTGAAAAAATTATGCGATCATATACAAGCCCCAGGCCTGTCTAATGCTATATGCAAATCACTGCAATTATTTGACTTTATATTTAAAGTATAAGCCTACTAGAACATTACTCAAACTTAGGGTTTAGATATGTCTGTCTGTCTGTCTATCTATCTATCTATCTATATATATGTCTGTCTATCTATCTGTCTGTCTGTCTGTCTGTCTATCTATCTATCTATCTATCTATCTATCTATCTATCTATCTATCTATCTATATATCTGTCTATCTATCTGTCTATCTATATATCTGTCTGTCTGTCTATCTATCTGTCTGTCTATATATATGTCTGTCTGTCTGTCTATCTATCTGTCTGTCTATCTATCTGTCTGTCTATCTATCTGTCTGTCTGTCTATCTATCTATCTATCTATATATCTATCTGTCTATCTATCTGTCTATCTATATATCTGTCTGTCTGTCTGTCTGTCTATCTATCTGTCTGTCTATATATCTATCTGTCTGTCTGTCTGTCCGTCCATCTTAACTATCCGTCCATCTGTCTATCTATCTATCCATCTATCATTCTATCTATGAACACCTTACCACATAGCAACACCCTGGCAACTACCTAGAAACAGGTTCGCGTCTTTTGCCCCACTCATATTTTCAGCAAATGTAAAAAATAATACTTTCACATAATGTCTTAATTCATCCAGCCACATTTCCCTTGGTACGGGAAAAAGCTGGTAAAAGCTTTTTTAATTGTCATGCATATTCAAATACAAGATATGAAGATTTCTCAAATCTCCACCTTTATCTAGCACTTTCTTTGTTAAATTCAACTGTGGTGTGACAGCATAGTGCTCTCTGGTGGTCTCTGTGATTTCACACTTGGCAGTATCACACATCTTACCATCCATACGACTCTTTAGGCCGTATCTGGATACAGGTGTGGATCAGTGGAAACACTTGCACATGTCCTTACAAGAGCTGCTCAACTGGCTGCAGTTGAAGAGGGAGGAGCTAGAACAGCAGAAACCAGTAGGGGGCGATGTGCCGACCGTGCACCAACAACTCCTTACGCACAAGGTGAGACTAGGACGCGTCCTCTTCGCCCCTCACTGAAAGCATGAAGAGTGATTTATGCATTCTGTCTTTCGTTGCGCCAAAGTGTGATCATTATCGGAGTCTGTTCTTGTTAAATATTTAAACAGATGGAGATGATATCTTGCGTAGGAGAGGTGCAAAGTCCCCTTGTCTCTTTGCATGGTTGTGTGGACCAATTAACATCTGCTGATGGCCATCAGCTGTCAGGGGCCGCAGTAAACAGGATGTGGTCATGAAGTAGTTAGTGTAGGGGAGCACAGAGAGTGTGTTGCCTGTGACAGCTGAGTCACTGTCACACTCTACAGGTGCAGTTAACTGGGAAGTAAACTGGCATGTGTGTAGGAGTCTCAGCAGAAACGTAATTGAACAAAGTTTTTGCAAACTACTAAATAAATTGGCATTGCTGTGCTGTGTTTGTCTGAGAAAACCTCAGGTTTCTTTTTCACTCAAACCTGGAAATATATTGAACAGAACAGAAAAAGTTATGATATAAATGTTGCTTATCAAATATAATTCAATTCACATTTATTTTCACAATTCATATCGTTTCAAAGCAGCTTTACAGAAAAAGCATTTTTCTACGTTACAATTAAGAGTGATCTGTTATCAGGTGACTGTGTCAAAGTAATGGGCATATTGCAGAAATGCACAGTTCTAAAATAATACAAATCATGCAGTTAGCTAACGTCATGTATTCATTTAAGCACGTTAAAGCAATCATTACATGTTGCGATAATGATTACAATATATGGAAAAGTTGGCAGTTATGTATAAGCAAATATTTGCACTGCACACGTGAACTCAGTGTCACAAAAGGTCATGTGTGTCCATTGAAGCAAAGGATACCTTTTAGATCATTCTCAAATCATGCTGGATAATGTGATCATAAGGGTTTTTCACAACCTTGTGGAATTCATGTTTATTTTTATTAAAATTAGAAAAATGTATAACAGAAACATTTTCACTAATAGTAAATAAAAAACAATTTATGGAAAATAAATAGAAAATAATAATGCTCAGCTTGCTTTATCTTGCAGTTGGCTTTATAATACTTCTGGCTGCACTTTATTTTACAGTATTTTTACTTAAGAAAGTACTGGTTAATATAAGGTAACTACATGGGTTAGGTTCAGGGTTAGTTATTACCCAGTTATTGCAATTACTATAATAAGTACATAGTATGTTCATAGGGAACAGGGCTGTAAAATAAAGTGCTACAATACTTTTTAGTTTAATGGTTTAGAAAATGTTTTAGTGTTTGTTTTGCTCATAAAAACAACACTGAATGAATAAAATGGGCCCACTGATAGTCAAGTCAAGTATATTTGTATATATTTGTATATTTGTATAGTATTTATGAATATTTTGAGTTGACTTTTTATTTATATGTTTTCAGTTTAATTTAAATAATTATTTACTAATTATTAAAACTTTAGTAATTTTGTTATGTGATTGACATTTTATTCGTTTTTGATTTTAGTACCTCAACTTAAAATTCTTTCAGTTAGTAGCCACAGGAACATTTCTAAAGTTGATTTTTAACGTTTTCATCTGATATTAGTATTTGATTTGATTTCAGCTTTAAGTCAAGTACCAAAATTGAAGGCATGTGGTGTCTGTGTTGTTTTAGTACCTGGTTCTCAAAAGGAATCCTCCAGTCCATGTAATGATGTAAATGCAGACACAAAATTAGTGATGATCACAGTTTGTATGTGCCCCGAAAATGGCTGAAAGACAGTGAGCAGTAAAACTCTCAGACCAGGATCACTAGAAAATGAACACAAACATTGTAACAGCACTGTGTTAATTGCATTAGGTTGCACTGATATTTGTGAATCCAGTGCATTCTATGATGAGCCTTATTTGCATAGGAAGGAGGCATGTTTGCCCAGGAAAGAATGACAATGGCTTGATTTAAATATGCATGAGGAAGCACTATACCAGAAAAAAATAGCACCTGGTTAAGTTTGACTGGAGGGGGGTGTACAGTATGTGAATAAAATGCAGGTTTTTGCAGGATTTAGTGCTAAAGTTGCACAAATGTTCACCACTCATAGTGACGTTTAGTACTTTTGGTAGCAAGTCATTGTGCTTTCACAGGTCTTCAGAAGAGAGTTGGGTGCCAAAGAACCTGTAATCAATGGAACACTTGACAATGCTAAAACCTTCCTTGCCGAGATGCCTCATGAGGGTCTGAAACAAAGGCCTGGACAAAAGGGTATGAAGTCTTCTGCACCTACACATATGCCCAATACAATAACTTATAGATGCTCTAACCTGTATTTCACTTTGTGTGCTGCCCAGATGTAAGTCCTGAGGAGAGGGTTCAAAATGTGGGCCGCATATTGCGTAAAGAAGTGGAGGATGTAACGGTTCGCTGGAAGAATTTGGGTGCAGCTGCTGTTGACTGGCAGCAACAGCTGGAATTGGCCATGGAGAGGCTGATGGAGCTGCAGGACGCCCAGGATCAGCTGGACTTCAAGCTACGGCAGGCTGAGACCGTGAAGAATTCTTGGAAGCCTGTTGGGGAGCTGGTTGTAGATGATTTGCAAAACCACATAGATAGAGTAAAGGTCAGTATCCTCTTATCCCTTATTAAAAAAAAGAAGCTTTTTTGGACATGTACAATGGCAATACCATGGTATACTCTGAAGCAACTTGGATTAGCATGTTTTTACTGTGGTATATATGTTTATTATTTTAATCTTTAAACCTTTGGGCCAAAAGACATTAAGGTTTTATGTATTTTTCCAGGTGTTCCAGGAGGAGATAGCTCCCATTCAGGATAATGTAAATCAGGTCAACCAACTGGCCTCCACATTTAGACCACCTGACATTCAGCTCTCTCCAGACAACCTGAGCAGAATCGATGACCTCAACATGAGATGGAGGCTTCTGCAGGTATCCATTCATGTTCTTTAATTTGAAGTCAACGTGAATTGCCTTTTTTTGCAACCTTGACTTCCATAAATTTACATATTTTCAAGTGAAAGACAATGTTTAATGAGAAGTGTGGGACTTGATTTGATTCGTTGGGAACTGATTGGCCATTCCATTCCATTCCAGAATGGAGCGAGTACCCCAAAACAATGCCTAAGTAGCTATTTGGCTGCTGGTTAACATTAGCCTACATTAGCTGTAAGTTCAGCCAAAATTTTTTCATTCTTTCATCATTTACTCACACTTATGTCGTGCCAAACCTGTAAGACTTTTGTTTTTCTTCGGTGAATAAAAGCCTAAATTCAATCTGTTCATCGTATAAAGCGATCTAGCCTCTTTAGAAAATTTGGACTAAACCTTTCAATTCATATAGATTAGTTTTGCAATCTCTTCATGAACTTTTTTGAAGCGTCAAAGTGGTAGTTGCGTAGCTGCCAATGGAGGGACAGAAATCTCTCAGATTTCATTAAAAAATCTTCATTTGTGTTCCAAAGATGAACGAAAGTCTTACAGGTTTGGAACGACATGAGGGTGAGAAATTAATGACAGAATTTTCATTTTTGGGTGAGCGAACCCTTTAATGACATCAGCAAAAAATAACAGTTGTTTT